>NW_006414909.1:0-5173 GCF_000296735.1 Chrysochloris asiatica | reverse complement strand
GCATATGAATGGGGTTAGTCCAAGATGGAGGGAAAGATTGAACTTGAGTGTCTTAAAATGTTAATGTGTTTGACTACTTTATGGATACTTTTTAAAAGTTAATGTGTTTGACTGTCTTATGGATATTGGCTTCTGCTTATTATTGTAAAATATACATACATGCATAATAGGAATATTGTGAATTATAATTATGGAAAGTTTGTAAGCAGACCTTTGGCCTATACTTGATTGGATTTACTAGAACTTTAAGGTGGAATCTTGAGCTCCATCCAGACTACAAAGTTGATACATCTGCATTTGAAAAGACATGCACACCAACCCAGAACTGTTGACAGAACAGATTTGTTATTGAAAGAAAGAAAAAAACAGGGCAGACAGTTTGGAATTTTGAGTTTCAGAGGCTTCAAGGCAAGGAAAGTTGGCCCATCAAAAAAAAAAACTCCCTCCTAAGACTGAAAGTTGAAGGGAACCAGCCAGCAATATGGGTCTACTTTGTGAAAGACACCCATTGACCTTGAGGTGAAATAAGAGTGAAGGCTGTTTTGAAGTGCAGGGAGGTGTGTGTCAACTCCCAAGCTTGCAGCTGGTACTCATTTGACCTAGCTTGGATGGCTAGCATTGTTGAGCTGACTAGAACCTGACCAGATGCATATGAAAATGTCTGATACTCTGAGCAAGAATCAGTTGCTACGATTTGATGGACTGGACTTTTGTTTATGGATGCAATTCCTCCAAAATCTAATCAGAATAGAAGTATCTTCAGATCAGGGAACATGTATATCTTCTCAGTGTACTGGATGGTAAGGATGGGCAATTTAGATGGAGTCCTGGTGTGGCGCTATGGGTTAATGCATCAGACTGCAAGGTCGGTGGTTCAAGCTCACCAGCTGCTCCTTGGAAACTCCACAGAGGGTCACTATGGGTTGGAATTGACTCAATGGCACTTAACAACAACAATATTGCTATAAATGCATGAAGTAGCTGACCTGACAAATTTTCAAGTGTGTGCTTGGTTTTAAAATGAGGAGTCAAGGGAAAATCCCCACTGACTTGTTTTCTGCTTTTCCAGATGGGTCTGGTGAAAGGGGGTACAGAATGATGCTTATTTTATTATTTCAATTTTAATTGTTAATAATATCGTGATTATCAGAAATGTAATTGTAAAAGATATGTTGCTAAAAGGAGGGAATAGTTATGTTTTATTTCAGGAGTGGACAATCCCAGAACCATCAAGAAAGAAGAGCATGACTGGAGCTTGGGATCCCTGCCTGAAGAAGCAGCAACAGTACAGATGGTGGCAGAGGTGGTAACATGGAACAACTATGAACTCTAGTCCCATGGACTGAATGAGGCTATGTGCCTATGGGCTTGAAGATTGGCTTTTGGACATTTATGTGTGCATCAAATATTTCCAATTTGCTCATTTGTGATATATAAGGGGAAGCAGGGCTGGTGCACTTTCGGTTATATGTGTTTTAGTTATATTATGTCAAGCGTAAGTAAGATGCAATCTAATAGTCCAAGGAAGAGGAAAAGATTGAATTTTCCCTTTTAAATTAGGCATAGTTAGCTCTAAGGAACATCCAGAAATGATACACTGTATGAGGATTTAAGAAGAATAAGTGAAAATGAGACCAGTAAGTGTACATAGTACAGAGGAGGATTTGGGAAGAATTCAAAAGATGGTCCATCTTCAGGAATAAAGGCTCATGAGACTGCTAGACCAGACACAGGCTGTTAATTAACACCTAGGGATATATAAGAAGGATAAATTGGGGGAAGGGAGGAAATAAATCTGTTCTAGGACTGGGAACTTTAAATAAGAATGCCATTCTGGCTACTCTACGGGGAGGGAAAATGGGACATTCTGGGTCGAATTGTAAATGGGAAACTGGAACTGGAGAAGAGGTTTTTCGAGACAGAGGAATAAAACTGTTTGCAAGCCGGCCATGCGGCACATCTGCCTGTGTCTACTGGGTTGGACGCCCATATCGCAAAATCAAATAAAGAAAACCTCAGTCTCAGTAAAATGAGTACACATTGGATTACTTGAGTGTTTATCGGTATGGACAATGTTTCTCACAGATGTATGGTCAATGAAGAAAAGAAAATAAATTTTTCAGGGATTGCTGAACACTGGCTCTGAACTGACAATACTACCCCCAGGAGATCCAAGTCCCACTGGGGTCTACCAATCAGAGTAGGGATATACGGAGGTCAGTGTAGTTTTCACTCAGATCTGATTCACGGTCCCAACACCCATCCTGGGATGATTTCTTTAGATCCATACTGTCTGTAAGTGACACAGACTTAACTCAGCACTTCGAAGAATCCACAAATCGAATATGGCATTTACTACGTCACTGTTAAAGACATTAATGTAGTCACATTATATTCAACAAAGAAAATCAAGTTCCAGGCACTATAAATCCACAATTGCCAAAAAATATTTTTGAGGACATTAAAGATGATTTCGTTCTCTTCTTTGCTTACCCTCACATTTGTTAAATTTTCTATAAATGAACACATTTAGAACTGAAAAAAAAACTAATGAAAAAGTATCTTCAAACATGGAGGTGAAATTTTTTTGTAAGTCCTTTATATAAACTAAAACAGAGTGCTTTACCTCTTTACCTCTTTGACAAGTGCCGCAGGAAGGTCTAAGAAAGGTTCTGAGTGTCAGAGAAAAAAGACATTACTTCTAACTGAAGAACATATCCAGCAAGGTCACCTTCTCACCAAGCTTTGCCTCTCTTTAACTGCAATATTTTTCTCTTCTGAAATCATTAGCCCTTTTTCTGCACCTTTACTATAGCACCTATAATTTTGTATCTGGTGCTTGCATTTCCTTGGTAACCCTTGTGCAGCACTATGGGTTAATGCACCAGACTCCAAAGCCATTTGAACTGCAAGGTCGGTGGTTCAAGCTCACCAGTTGCTGCTTGGAAACCTAATACAGGGTCGCTATGGGTTGGAACCAACTCGACGGCACTTCACAACAAAAACAACAATATACCACACTGTCTATGAGACTGGAGTCCTGGTGTGGGTGCTGTAGGATAAAGCACTGGACTACAAGGTCGGTTTAAGTCACAAGATGAGCAGTTCACACCCACTAGCCGTTCCTTGGAAGCCCTACACAGGGTCTCTATGAGTCAGCATCAACTCAAAGGCACTTACCAACAGCATAACCCTGGAAACTTTATGGTGAGGTAAAACCCAAGACCCATTCCAGATCAAGTAATGTGCCTTAAATACTGCTGCTGTTGACAGTTACAGGAAGATAGGTGGCAAAGTGAGACGAAAACAAAGGGAAAAAATTAAAGGAAGGGAGATACAAGGGTAGAAGAGGTAAGGATGGCGATACAGCCACAGTGCTCAAGGAGCTCTACCTAGTATAGAAGATATTCACCATAAACAAATCATGTTGATAATGTACACTAAGTGCCACAGAAAATGCTCAAGAAACAGCAGTACATCTTTGTCAGTAACACCACGTTGATACACAAAAAGCCTGACTCCTTCCCTTCAGCTTCTCAAAAAGGTAACAATAATTAGTTATGAGAACCGTTTCCTTCATCATAAACAGTGTAAACTAAAACGTAATCATCAGTATGTTAGCTTACAATATTTGTACATTTTTACTTAAGCGTTACTACTTAAAGAAAACCAAATATACACACTATGCATTTGTGTGCATATACGTGCTAATGACATTAAAGATGGAGCCATCTCCTAAAATAAGTAGGGTGAGCCTGGATGGACACAATGCCAAGGGCAGAGTCTCCAAAGGTGGGTGGACACCGCTGTGCTTTCACTTGTTTACTGAAAAACTTTTTTTAAAGATGTGGCTCTCTGAAAGCATAGTGGCAAAAAGCAGGCGTTCTGGGATAATCTGGCATTAACTAAATTTATCCATAAGAAGAGGAGTGAGGGGCTGATTAAGAATACAAAATTTGGATAGGGACTTCCGGCGCTTCCCTGACCAGGCAGCTCAGGTAGGGCAGTCTCTGGGAAAAGGGGTGGAATCGCACATAGGAAACCTCTGTCTAGCAGACAGGTAGGCAGCCTTTGAACGAACATAAGATCTTATATTTCAACATCCTGAACTCGTTTTTTTAAAAGATCAAATTGCTGAGGAATTACAGGCATTTTGAGCTTTTGCCTGCCTGCACTACCCCCAGCCCTCTACTGCCCCGGCCTAGACCAGCCCTCTATCAAGCCACCAAGGCTCAGGAACGTCCACGGCACAGGCTGGCCCTCCCAAGGCCCAGAAACTCCCACTGAGGCCAAGACCTGCACTAAGGGGCAAACCGTGCACAAACTAGTCACAAAGGCCCAGGCCAAACCAAGGCTCAAATTGCCTACCCACCTCGTGGCCCAAGGCCCAACCCGCCGCATAGCCCGATCGCCAAGGCCCAGTGAGCCCCTGAGACCCAACCCGCCCTCAGCCCGGTCCCTGGGGCACAGGCCCACTGAGGCCCAATCCGCCCAACCCGCCCGCTGAGGCGCAAGCCGCCCGATGCCCAGCTGCTGATACCCAGGCCCCCTGAGGCCCAAACGACCCGTCCAAGGCCCAAACCACCCGCCCGAGGCCCAAGCCTCCTGCAGCCCAGTGGCTGATGCCCAGGCCCCCAGAGGCCCAAACCACCCTCCCTAGGCTCAACCCACCCGCGCGAGATCCAAACGGTCCACCGCCGAGGCCCATGCCCAACTGAGGCTCAAAAAAGATACTCTGAGTTAAGCAACAAGGAGAGTGAAAAGGGAAGACCACATCCTGATCACATATTCCTGGAGGTAATCAGAAAACATAAAAAATTACCAAAAACATAATTATTAGGGCCACAGATAAATATTAAACATGTCCAAGAAGAAAAAGATAAAATATCTGAGATAATGAACCATAAGTAGATCTTCTCTACATATCAGCACATGTCCAGAAAAAAGAAAAAATATCTGAGACAAATGAACCATAAGTAGATCTTCTCTCCATGCTGGAAGGAGGGCAGGACTTGGAAATACTTGAGAAAGAATTCAGAAAAATGATTATAAAATGTCTCGTAAACTTTACAATGCAGTTGAGAAAAATAAGGAAGAAGTCAGAAAAGCACTACAGGAACAATCAAACAAGATAGATACAGCATTGGTAACATTCCAAAACCTACAGAAAGAG
>NW_006414908.1:4046-5245 GCF_000296735.1 Chrysochloris asiatica | reverse complement strand
TTCTCCCGCGGAGCGGCTGGTAGTTTCGAACCGCTGACCTTAAGGTTTGCAGCCCGATTCGTAACCACTACGCTACCAGAACTTTGATAATACACACAATTAAATACTCTACAAACTTGAAGAATAACAGTGTCTCTGCAAAACATTTCATAACATGGATGAACCTGGTGTACGTTATGCTGAGTGAAATTGGTGTTGTTGTTAAGTGCTGTCGAGACAGTTCCAACTCATAGCAATCTTGTATAGGGTTTTCAAGAAACGACTGGTGAGTTTGAACCACTGACCTTATGGTTCAAACCTGCCTTGCTGTCCAGTGCTTTATTCTACAGTGCCACACCAGGAAATTAGTCAATCAGAAAGGACCAATAATGTTGAAGACTATTATTGTAAAAGCTTAAGAAAAGGTTTCCATGCTAAAAGAAACATTCTTTGATGGCTACCTGGGGTGGAAAGGAGAGGAGTAATTCACTGGTTTTCTGCTTTGCTCTGAGTTACTCTAAGTAGGTGTGTTTCTCTAAAAATTCTTCCAGATTTTCAAATTTATTGGAGTACAAGTCTTCACAGTATTCTTTTATTATCTTTTTATTTCTGTTGGTTCTGTTGTGATGTCACCCATATAGTTTCTTACGCATGTTATTTGCATCTCCTCCCCTTTTCTTTCATTAGATTTGCCACTGGTTTGTCAATTTTATTAATCCTTTCAAAGAACCAGATTCTTGTTTTGCTAATTCTTTCTATAGTTTTTTCTGTTTTCTAATTCATTTATTTCTGCTCTAATCTTTATAGTTTCTCTTCTTTTGGTGACTGTAGGCTTACTTTTCTGGTGTTTTTCTAATTGTTGGAGGTGTCATATTAATGTGCCGATTCTAGTTCTTTCATCTTTTTGGTTGCATGCATTTACTGCTAAAAATTGCCTTCTAAGAATTGCTTTTGCTTTGTCCCAAAGGTTTTTGAGAAGTGCCTTTGAGTTGGTCCTGAGTCAGTTTTCATTCTCATTTGCTTCAAGAAAATTTTTTATTTCATTTTTTATTTGTGTTGTTGTACACTGGCTTAGAATTTTTTTAAATATTCAAATAATTTATTAATCAAATTGAATACAGAATGATTCAGTATTTTACAGTTACCTTACTCTCCTGCACTGAATTTTTTTTTAACCAACTCACTGTTATTTCATATTTCCAGTGCATTTTTTTTTTTTT
>NW_006414908.1:2198-3447 GCF_000296735.1 Chrysochloris asiatica | reverse complement strand
TATCCCCATCTCTTTTCACTAGGCCCATCAAACAAGATGAAAACTATTCAGTGGGGACTGTATCTTCCCCCACACACTCTGAAACTAAACTCTTTCTTGAAAACTTGTAAGCCAATCACTTCATGCCTTTATCGCCCCCTCATTTTAGGTAGCCATGTCTAAGTTGCCTTCTCCCTGTCTACCCTTGTATACAGAGGGGATAGCATTGATACTTGATGTGAAGACTCCTTCCCTCTCTATTGGCATTTTGAGCTACTACATCCAAGAGTATATGCTCAGTGTCTTTTAAGGAGAATGTTATTCAATTTCCATGTGCTTGATTTTGTTTCCTTGATCCTCCTATTATTGATTTCTAATTTAATAGCATTGTGATCTGAGAAGATGGTTTGTAATATTTTGTTGTTTTAAAATTTATTGAGACTTGCTTTGTGGCCTAACACATGGTTTGTTCTAGAGAATGTTTCATGTGCCATGCAAAAGAATGTATATTATGCTTTTGCTGAGTTTAGTGCTCTATATAAATCTATGAGGTCAAGTTCATTGATTGTGTCTTTCTTTGAATTTCTTTCTGTTTTCTTTCAGTCCTTTTGTGACAGTGGTATATTAAAATCTCCTACTATTCTTGCAGAGCTATCTCGTTCTTCAGTTTTATTCAAGTTTGATCTATGTATTTTGAGGCTCTTTCATTGGGAGTGTAGATACTTATTATAGTTATGTCCTCTTGTCCAATTGACCCTTTAATCATGAGGTAATGTCCTTCCTTGTTTCTTTTTTTTGCCTTAAAGTCAATTTTATCAGAGATTAATATTACCACTTCTGCTCGTTTTTTATTTCCATTAACTTGAAAAAAATGTTTTCCCATCCTTTAATTTTTAATCTGTGTTTGTCTTTGAGTACAACATGTGTCTTTTGTGGACAGCATATTGAAAGATATAATTTTCTTATCCATTTTGCTACTCTCTGTCTCCCTGACTGGTGCATTTAATCCATTGAGTGTAATTTTTTATAAATGATTTGAGTGCAGTCAGTTTGCTGTGTTTTGTGTGTGTGTGTGTGTGGGGGGCTGTCTGCTGGTTTCTTTGCCCCCTATTTTTTCCTATGCTGAGTTCATTTTTTGTTATTTTTCTTGTTAATTTCTTCATTGTTTTAATGTTTACAAAACCTTTATGTATTTTATGTTTTTAAATTTAATGTGAAGGTGTATTACATATCTTTGAGTTACACTATAATTTATTAATTTCTCCCCCCA
>NW_006414908.1:0-1033 GCF_000296735.1 Chrysochloris asiatica | reverse complement strand
TCTTGTTTCTTTATTCAAACAGAAAATTTCTACTACTTTCTAGGCATTGTGGTGCTGTTGGGTTTTTATTAAGTTGATGAATGTTTGTTCGTGTATTCTTAGGCAATCACCAATTGCCACCATGTGGGTATGATCAGGAGATGAGCTTTCTCTGTTCAATGTTCATACGGTATAATTTTGAGTAGATTTTGCCAATGTTAGTTGTAGTTGTTGCTTTAGCATATAGCAGCTTAATTAGCTCTTGCTCAATTAGTTCAGTTATAGAAGATACAGCCATGGCTTGGCTGTATGGCTACAGTTGTAGTCTCCTGTTGTGTGATGCAAGGCAAAGGAAAACAAACAAATAAAAAACCAGCTCACACAGTGAAAAATTAAAATCAATGACTTTCTCACCTCCAATTAGCTGTGTGCTGCATCACCTACTGGCCTCTTGCCTTCACAGCTGTCTAAGAAAGGTCGAAGTGGTCACACTGCATCTGGCAGGCTCATACAGATCATCCACTCTCTTTCCTTTATTCCCTCCCTCCTTTTTTTCTCTACCTCATATGTATTCAACTCCTTCTCCTAGTGAGAGCCAGTCCAGGGCTGGCCATGGTTGACTTTGTAGATTTGGATCAGAGCCTGCCCTAGTGGCATTATTATATATAGTAACTCCCCAGAGCTCACAACCTCCCAGTGGCTCTGACTGCCTAGAAAGATGGAGATTCCCTCAGGTTGTTCCCCCGGTCAGAAAAAAAAAGGAAGAGTTATAATAAAATCACACCTTTGTCTCCACAAGCCACAGGAAGGTTTCTACAACAGGAATATGTTTTCTCATCTCTGGTAGTGTAGTGGTTACGAATCAGGCTGCGAACCGCAAGGTCAGAAGTTCAAGACTACCAGCTGTTCCATGGGAGAAAGATGAGGCTTTCTGCTCCCGTAAAGATTTACAGCCTAGGAAACCCTGTACAGGGTCGCTATGAGTCAGAACTGACTCCACGGCACATAACAACAACAAAGCAGTTCCCAAACTTTCGAGATGGCTGCTTCAGAT
>NW_006414907.1:3061-5227 GCF_000296735.1 Chrysochloris asiatica | reverse complement strand
GTGGCAACAATTGTGAGGTTGGCCCAGAATTGGGCAGTATTTTGTTCTGCTGTGTATAAGGTTGCCATGAGTTGCTACCAACTTGATGACACCTAACAACAACAACAGTTGAGTTCTGATTATCAAGCCATGGAGGCTAGTTCAAATGGGTACTATCTGCAAGTTTGGGTGTTTTTGTAAGATTTGGTATTTTTAATAACCTCATATGCGTGTGAAAGTTGGACAATAAGTATGGAATACCATAGAAGAATTGATGCATTTGAGTTATGGTGTTGGAGAAGAATATTAAAAGTACCATGGACTACCAGAAGAACAAACTCATCTGTGTTGGAAGAAGTATAGCCAGAATACTCTTTAGAAGCCAGGATGGCAAGACTTCATCTTTCATATTTCAGACATATTATCTGGAGAGACCAGTTAATATGTCTGAAGAATGTCACCATGTTTGGTAAAGTGGAGGATCAATGAAACAAAGGAAGACCCACAGTGAAATGGATTGGCACAGAACAGTCAGCTCAAGTGTAACAATGATTGTGAGGAGGGTGCAGGGCCAGGCAGTGTTTCATTCTGTTGTGTACAGTGTGACTCTGAGTCGGAACCGATTCAATAGTTCCTAACAACAGCAACAACAAGAAGTTAATGGAGTTCTGCTGTGGTACAGTAGGATAAACACTGGACTACTAACTGTAAAGTTGGTGGTTCAAACCTACCAGTGGCTCATTGGAAACCCTATACAAGGTTGCTATGTGTCATAACCCACTTGATGACACTTAACAACAATATTGCCCATTAAGGTTTACTCTTAGTATTGTACAATAATATGGGTTTTAGCAAAAGCATTGTTTTAGTTATCTAGTGCTGTTATAACAGAAATATGTCAAATGGATGACTTTAACAAACATAAATTTATTTTCTCACAGTGTAAAGGGCTAGAAGTCTGACTTCAGAGCACCGGATCTAGGGGCAGGATTTAGCTCTTTATTGGCTCAGGAGGAAAACCCTTATCTCTTTAGCATATGTTTCCTGGTACTTTAGAGATTTCCCTGTGTCTTGGCATCTATCTTTACCCATCTCCCCTCTGTTCCCTTCTTTACTCTCTATTGTATCTCAAGAGATTAACACAAGGTGTATCTTACACTCAGTGTAACAGAAAACTCATTCAAAATAGGATTACAAACACAGGCATATAAAGGTTAGGATTTACAACACATATTTTGGGGGCACAATTCAATTTATAACATTCTACCCTTTGGCCCTTACAATTCATGTTCTTGCCACATGCAAAACACATTTGTCCATCACATTGCCCCAAATGTCTTAAGTCCACTCCAAATCTAAAATCTCACCTTCTGAATCACCTAAATCAAATATGGGGCGAATTTAAGTATGTTACCTCATGGGGAAAAATTTCTTTTCACCTGTAAACCTGTAAAATCTAGATTACAAATGATCTGTTTTCAAAGTACAATGGTAGAATAGGCCTAAGATAGACATTGCTATTACAAATGGGAGAAATTGAAGGGAAATAAAGAATAATAGACACCCTGCAAGTCCAAAACCCAGCAGAACAACTTACATTAACTCCCAAGGCTTGAAAAGAATCCTGTTTTCTGAGACCATCTGCGCCCTCTAGAATCTGGGTATTTGTCATGCCCTCTGGATTCTGAGTGGAAGCCTCTTGGCCCTGGACTTGAACTCTGCTTTCCAGACCCACTGGAATAGCAACTCTGCTCCCTGAACTTTGACCAGCCTCACCCTCTCAGCCTTGAAAGTCTCTATTTTTCTGTCTCTTGGGCATGGTAAACCCACTCCCCATCTTTGGTATGCACCTCCAACCCCTGGCACACCTTAAAGGCAGCTCCACACTCTTTAACTGAGTTGGCAAAGATTTGACTCTTTGGAACTTAGAAGAGTACACCTTTAAGGGTTGAGACCAGGAGTCTGTGGCTCCACCCACTGAACTGAGAAGGTCCTGTTTCTTGTGCTCCTCACAATAGTTTTGTTGATCTCTGAGCTGCTCCAGAGATGGTCCTTTTCTTGGAGGAAACAGATGTAGCTACTTTAGCCTGTTTCCTGCCTGTAAAATTCCCGGGGCAGACAGCCTTCTTTCCTTTCATTCTTTCTCTGTCCCCTTTAGTGTAAGCTGATGGGTTTTCTACTGTGGTT
>NW_006414907.1:0-2126 GCF_000296735.1 Chrysochloris asiatica | reverse complement strand
CTCATCTTTCTCCCACGGAACAGCTGATAGTTTCGAACTGCTGACCTTGAGGTTAGCAGCCTGACGTGTAACATGCATAGGAAGTGATTAAACTGCCATGGCTTGGGTCAGACACACCTTAGTCCTCAAACAGATCTCTTTGTTCTTTCACACTTTAAAGACATCTTTTGCAGCACATTTGCCTAAGGAAATATGTCTTTTGATTTCTTAACTGCCACTTTCATGAGTGTTGATTATGGATCCAAGCAAATGAAGTCTTAGATAACTTCAACCTTTTCACTGTTTATTATGATGCTATTTATTGGTCCAGTGGTGAGGATTTTTGTTCTCTTTATATTGAAGTGCAATCCATATTGAAGGCTGTAGAGTCCTTAATCTTCATCAGTAAATATTTTAAATTTTCTTTGCTTCCAGCAAGGAAGGTTGTATCGTCTAAACATCATAGGATGTTAAAGAGTTTTCCTCCAATCCTGATGCCAAATTCTTCTTCATATAATCAAGATTCTCAGGTTATTTGCTCAGCATACAGATTGAATAAATATGGTTGTTGTTGTTGTGAAGTGCGGTCGAGTTGGTTCCAACCCATAGCGACCCTGTATAGGGTTTCCAAAGAGACACTGGTGAGCTTGAACTGCCAACCTGGCAGTTCAAATGGCTTTGCACTCTGGCACATTAACCCACAGTGCCACACCAGGACTCTTCAATGTTCTATGTTGTTGTTGTGAAGTGCTGTTGAGTTGACTCCGACCCATAGCGACCCCCTATAGGGTTTCCGAGGAGCATCTGGTGAGCTTGAACCACTGACCTTGCAGTTCAAACGGCTTTGCGGTCTGGCGCATTAACCTACAGCACCACACCAGGATTCTGAATAAATACGGTAAAAGGATACAATTTTATTACACACCTTTCCTGATTTTAAACCATTCAGTGTCTCCTTGTTCTAGCAGCTGCTTCTTTGTCTATGGACAGGCTCCTCATGAGCAAAACTATGTGTCCTGAAACACCCATTCTATGTAATGTTATCCATAGTTTGTCATGATCCATACAGCTGAAAGCCAATGCGTAATCAATAAAGCATAAGTAAACAACTTTGTGGTATTCTTTCTTTTCAACTAAGATTCATTTGATGTCAGCAATGATTTCCTCATCTGAATCTGGCTTGAACTTCTGGCAGCTTCCTACAGATGTACTGTTACAACCAATTTTGAAATACCTACAGCAAAAAAAAAAAAAAAAAAAAAAAAAAAATTCCACCACTCGTCTATCAGTTTGTCCTACTGTGGTGGTTTGTGAGTTGCTGTGATTCTGAAAGCTATGCCACCGGTATTTTAAACACCAACAGGGTCACCCATGGTGGACAGGTTTCAGATGAGCTTCCAGAAGAAAACAGACTATGAAGAAGGAGTAAAGAACTACTTCCGAATATTTAGTCACTGAAAACCTTATGAATAGCAGAGAAACACTGTCAGATATAGTGCCAGAAATTGAGCCCCTCAGGTTGAAAAGAACTCAAAATGTGACTGGGGAAGAGCTGCCTCCTCAAAGTAGAGTTGACCAATATGACGCAAATGGAGTAAAGCCTATGGGAGAAAAGCCCACAGGACCTTCATTTGCTGATGGGACACAACTCAAAATGAAGAGAAACAGCTGTAAACATCCATTGAAAACTGGAGCATGGAATGTACGAAGTATGAATCTGGGAAAACTGGAAGTTGTCAAAAATGAAATGGAACACATAAACATTGACATTTTAGGTATTAGTGAGCTGAAATGGACTGGTATTGGCCATTTTGAATCTGATAGCCACATGGTTTACTATATCAAGAATGACAAATTGAAGAGGAATGGTGGTGCATTCATTGTCAAAAAGAACATATCCAGATCAGTCATGAGGTACAATGCTGTCTGTGATAGGATAATATCCATGCGGATACAGGGAAGCCCAGTTAAATACCACTATTATTCAAATTTACGCACCAACCACTAAAGCCAATGAGGATGAAATAGAAGAATTCTACCAACTTCTACCATCTGAAAATGATCAAACATGCAATCAAGATGTATTGATCATTACTGGTGATTGGAATGCAAAGGTTGGGAGCAAAGAGGAAGGATCAGTAGTTGGA
>NW_006414906.1:3306-5033 GCF_000296735.1 Chrysochloris asiatica | reverse complement strand
CCCAGAAGAGTTGTGCGATGTCATCAAGAACATCTTACAGGAAAAAAGCAAAAGGTCATTGAGAAGACAATAAAGAAGAAAAAGGCCAAAATGATGTCTGAAGAGACTCAAACTTGCTCTCCGTGTAGAGATGCTAAAGCAAATGGAAGAAATGAGGTTCAAGAGCTGAACAGAAAATTTCAAAGGTCAGTTCGAGAAGACAAGGTAAAATATGTGCAAAGACCTGGAGCTAGAAAACTAAAAGGGAAGAACACACTCAGCATTTCCAAGCTGAGGGAACTGAAGCAAAAATTCAAGCCTCAACTTGTAGTGTTTGCATGAAAGGATTCTATGGGCAAACTATTGAATGGTGCAGAAAGCATCAAAAGAAGATGGATGGAATACACAGTTACTGTACCAAAAAGAAATGATTGATGTTCAACCATTTCAAGAGGTAGCATATGATCAAGAGCCAATGATCCTGAAGGAGGAAGTCCAAGGTGCACTGAAGGCATTGGCACAGAACAAGGCTCCAGGAATTGATGGAATACAAATTCAGATCTTTCAACAAACTGATGCGGTACTGGAGATAACTCACTTGTCTATGCTACGAGATTTGGAAGACAGCTACCTGGCAAACAGACTGGCCGAGACCCAAATTTGTGCCCATCCCAAAGAGAGGTGACCCGACGGAATGCACAAATCATCGTACAATATCATTAATATTGTATGCAAGTAAAATTTTGCTAAAGGTATTACAAAAACGACTGCACCCATACATTGACAGAAAACTTTCAGAGGTTCAAGCTGGACTCAGGAGGATGTGGAATGAGGGTTATCACTGCTGGCATCAATGGATCTTGGCTGAAAACAGAATGTCAAAAAGAGGTTTACCTGTACATTATTGACTATGCATAGGCTTTTGACTGTGTGGATCTTGACAACATTGTGGAGTATGACTATTCCAGAACACTTAATTGTGTTCATGAGGAAGCTGTACACAGACCAAGAGTTAACTGTTCAAACAGAACAAGGGAATACTGAATGGTTAAAATCAGCAAAGGTGTTCACAGGGTTGTATTCTTTCACCATACATATTCAATCTATATGCTGAGCAAATAATCCAAGAAGCTGAATTATATGTAAAAGAACGTGGCGTCAGGATTGGAGGAAGACTCATTAACAACCTACAATATGCAGATGATACAACCGTGATCGCTGAAAGTGAAGAGGACTTGAAACATTTACTGATGAAGATCAAAGAGCACAGCCTTCGGTATGGATTACATCTCAGTGTAAAGAAAACAAAACTCCTCACCACTGGACCAATAAACATTCTTATCAACGGGGAAAAGATTGAAGTTGTCAAGGACTTCATTCTTCTTGGATCAACTATCAACACTCATGGAAGCAGAAGTCAAGAAATCAAACAACATTTTCCATTAGGCAAATCTGCTGCACACCACCTTTTTAAAGTGTCAAAGAGCAAAGACACCAGAGTTTGAGGACTAAAATGTGCCTGACCCAAGCCCTGCTATTTTCAGTAATCTCGTGTGAAAGTGAAAGCTGGACAGTGAATAAGGAAGACCATAGAAGAATTGATGCTTTTGAGTTATGGTGTTGGAGGAGAATATTAAGAGTACCATGGGCTGCCAAAAGAACCAACCGACCTGTGTTGGAAGTACAGCCAGAGTGCTCCTTGGAAGCCAGGATGGCCAGTTGTCTCTCATACTTCAGACATACTATCA
>NW_006414906.1:0-1140 GCF_000296735.1 Chrysochloris asiatica | reverse complement strand
GAGTGTCCTTTGAACCCTGAGATCCCTGAGCACTGAAGCTCCTGGACCCAGGGTCAGAGAGCTGTGGCAGCAGCAGAGCGTGAGCTAAAGCACTGGACTTCCCAGCCCACACCACAGAGCAAGGAAAGCCGAGCGACTTTGGGCAGGAACTGAAGAGGGGAGCGAGCTGTGCTGACTCACGGAGCTACAGCCAAGTGCCTTCAGGTGAGGCTACCTATGGGTGTATCCGCAGCTGACTGCAACAACCGTGCCCAGAGTCATTTGTGACCCTAAATCGTAAAGATATTTGTTCTTTGGGGATTTTGTAACTTCACCCAGCGTAATGCCCTCCAGGTTCTAAGTTGGGATCGAGTCTACAGCATTTAACAACAACTACAACTTCCCCAGTAAACCCCGTCACTGGGAGTACAGTGTCTGAGTTGCAGCTGATTACAGACCCAAGGAGAGGACATGGGGAGGAATGGCTGGGTTCATATTATCGCAACATCAAAATGTAAAAGGAAAATTGGAAAGATAAGTAAACATTAACACAACGAAAAACACAAAACAAAATGAATTCAGCACATAAAATTATGTAGAACAAACAAATCAGTAGCACCACACACACACAAAAAAAAAAACACAAGCAAAATGACAGCAACAATTAATACCAATCGATGACTACCAGGACATACCTGGAATAAATGCAATAGTCCAGGGACAGGGAGAAAACAGAACAGGATCCTTCAATACGCGCATTATGTTGGACAAAATTAGAAAATCCCTAAAGAACAAATATGTATAAGACCCAAGTTGTAAACAGTTAAATTCTTTCCCTGATAAAAGAAGCATTCTATGATGGGTACAAGGAGGGGAGGGGGCATTCTTCACGGGCTAATGGAGTCTGCATGTTGCACTGTACAATAAGCACTTGAAGCTCTAACCATGAGGTGGGTGGTTCAAACCCACCCGTCACTGCTCAGAAATCCTACACAGGGTCTCTATCAGCTGGAACCAACTCAACGGCTGTTAACAACAACAGTGTGTAGACACTTTAACTTACATGACAGGACAGACAGGACACAAGGAGAGAAAGGTGAGCAGAGGAAAGACGAAGGTAGTGAGGGAGAGAGAGAGAGAGGAATGCCAGAGTTAAAGTGA
>NW_006414905.1:4052-5194 GCF_000296735.1 Chrysochloris asiatica | reverse complement strand
AGAAAAACATGACCTACGTAAACTTATACAGATGGAAGTAGAAAATTTGAATGGGACTGCAAAGTCATTTGAACTGCAAGATTGGCAGTTCAAGCTTATAAGTTGCTCCACAGAAACCCTATATAGGGTTGATATGGGTTAGAAGCATCTCGACGGCACTTAACAGCAACAATACAACAAAAGACGCAATTGCTTAGGTCATCAAAAATTCTGACCCAAAATCACGGCAGGCCCAGATGGTTGTACTGGTGAATTTTACCAAACATTCAGAGAAGAGCCGACACCAATTCTCCAGAGTATAGAAAAGAATAGAGAACCTCCTACTACATTTTATGAAGCAAGCAAATCCTCATAGCAAAACCAGGGAAGGACATCACAAAAAAAGAAAATTATAGACCAATACCCCTTATGAACATAGATGCGAAAATTCTCAACAAAATCCTAGCCAATAGAATTCAACATATCAAAATAATAAAACATCATGACCAAGTAGGACTCATACCAAGGATGCAAGGATGGTTCAAAACTAGAAAAACTATCAATATAATCTACCTTAAAAATAGAAAAGGAAAGAACCACATGGTCATTATCAATTGATGGAAAAAAGGCATTTGACAAAATGCAACACCCATTCCTGATTAAAACACTCAACAAAGTAGAAATTGAAGGGAAATTCCTCAACATAACTAAAAGCATATATACAAAACCAACAGCCAACATCACTGTCAATGGAGAGAAACTGACAGTATTCCCTCCATGAACAGGAACCAGACAAGGATGCCCTTTATCACCACTCCTATTCAATATTGTGTTGGAAGTCTTAGCCCGAGCTATAAGGCAAGATAGGGAAATTAAAGGCATCCAAATTGGCAAAGAAGAAGTTAAACTCTCTCTACTTGACGATGGTATGATCCTATACACAGAAAACCCCAAAGACTCAACAAAAAAAATATTGGAACACAGTGGAATATTCAGAAAAGTGGCAGAGTACAAGATCAACATACAAAAATCAGTTGGAGTCTTCTACATTAAAAAAGACAGCTCTGAAAAGGAAATTAGGAGACCAATGTTATTTTCAATAGGCATCCAAAGGATGAACTATTTAGGAATAAATATAACCAGAGAAACAAAAGACCTATACA
>NW_006414905.1:1294-3717 GCF_000296735.1 Chrysochloris asiatica | reverse complement strand
AGAACCTGGAAGTAAACCCAGCCACATCAACTGATCTTTGACAAAGGGCCCAAATACATTAAATGGGGAAAGAGATAGTCTCTTCAACAAATGCTGCTGGCAAAATAGGAAATTCATTTGCAAAAGAATGAAATAAGATCTATGTAGCACACCATATGCAAAAACTCACTCAACATGGATTAAAGATCTAAATGTAAATCCCAGAAATATAGAGATCATCAATGAAAAAATAGGGACAAACATGGCATACAGAGACTATCAAACATTGCAAAAACAACATACAAATAATAGATAGATGATTGGGCCATACTAAAAGTTAGAAACTTAAGTGCATCAAAAGATTTCACCAAAAGAGTAAAATGGGAGCCCACAGACTGGAAAAAAATTTTTTGCAATGACATATCAGACAAGAAATTAATCTCTAAAATTTATACAAACTACAATACCTCTACAAGAAAAAGATACATAACCCAAGTAAAAAATGGGCACAGGACATGAACAGACACTTCACCACGAAAGATATTCAGGTAACCAACAAACATTTGAAGAAATGTTCACCATCATTAGCCATTAGAGAGATGCAAATCAAAACAATGAGATCTCATCTCACACCAGCATTAACAGCGAAGTTCAAAAAAAGCAGAGGACTGCAAAGGCTGGCAAGGATGTGGAGAGATTGGGGCCCTCCTACATTGCTGGTTGGACTGTAAAATGTTCCAACCACTGTGGAAAATGGTATGGCGCTTACTCAGAAAGTTGGAAATAGAAATACGATATGATCCAGCAATTCCTCTACTTGGTATATAGTCACAAGAAACACAAGCCAGGACACAAGCAGATATATGCACACTGATGTTCATTGCAGCACTATTCACACAAAATGGAAACACTGATGGAAGAATGGATAAACACACTTTGGTTCATACACACAATGAAATACTATGCTATGTTGAAGAATAATGATGAAGCTGCAAAATACCTCATAATGGATGAACCTTGAGGACATTATGCTGAGTGAAATGAGTCAGTCACTAAAGGGCAAATATTGCATGAGACCATTATTGTAAAAGTTAAGAAAAGATTTCCATACTAAAAGAAAAAGTCTTTCATTGTTAGGGGATAGACACATGATAGTTTGGGTGATGGGGGGAGGGAAATATACACAAGAAGGTAAATGAACAAGGACGACAGGAGAGGTATGCATGGGCTAAATGGATAGAGATCAATAGTGATGAACAACAGGGCTCTGTGATACAGGGATTGAGACATAGTCTGAATGGGTAAAGAAGGAATAATGTTAAGGTGCTTGACTGTCTTGTGGATATTGGCTTCCCCTGCCTCCTATTGTAAAATAGGCATTTAAGTGGGATAGAAAGGTACTGGGAAATATGATTACAGAAAGCTTGTAAGCCTGTCTTCAGCCTTTAACTGATTGGATTAGCTAATGAGGGTACTAAAATTGCCCAGGGAAATAGGCTTCTTGTTAAGCCTTTGTGGAGTATGGGGCTTTCTGAGGTGGGGCATTCCCACTTGAAAAGACATGCAGACCAACCTGCAATGGCTAGAGGAACAAAAGATATTTCTTGAAAGAAGACCAGCAAGGGGTGGGGGGTGGGGGAAAGCAGACTATTAGGCTGTTAGAATATCAAGCAAGCTGTTTGCCTTAGAGCTATCAAGGTAAGAAAAGTTACTTCATTGGGGTAAACCCCTTTCTAAGACTTAAACTCAAAGGGAACACACAAACAGTCTTGTATGCTCGCTGGTAACCTCTCTGGTTTATTATTTGTGAGCGGAAGTAGGGGAAATGCAGCAATGAAGACACGGTTGAGTTTGACCTTGAGATGAGAGAGAGAAGAAGAAGGGCTGGCTGGTCTGAAGTTTAGGGAGACGTGTGATCTCCTGAGCCCATTGACACTGACCTAGCCACTGGGGGAAAGAGTTGAGAGTGAAGTGGTCAGCTGGTCTGAAGTGGGGAGAGGCATGTGAGAGCTCCCAAACTTGGAGATAGTATCCATTTGACCTAGTCTGGATGACTTGCTGCTGAGCAGAACTCAACCAGATGACGATAATGAAGTTTGATACAGGGTGCAAGCATAAATTGCTACAATTTGATAAACTGGGCCTTTGTTATGAATGTTGTTGTTATGAATGTAGTTGTTCAAAATTCCAACTGAAAGGGAAGGATTCTTCATATCAAGGATCAAGCTTGCCTCCTCAGTACACTGGGTTAGTAGGGACCAGAAACTTCAACATTGGCTTTCAAAAATGAGGGCTATTATGGCATGAAGTGGCTGCCTTACAAGCTTTCATGAGGGTGCCTAGAGTCCGAATGAACAGGGTAAGCTAGAATCCCCACTGAATAGTTTTCCTTTTTTTAGATGGGTCTGGTGAAAGGAGATGCAAGATGATGGGGTTAGGATTTA
>NW_006414905.1:0-554 GCF_000296735.1 Chrysochloris asiatica | reverse complement strand
CTGTGGATCATAAGGCAAGCGGTTCAAGACCACCAGCTACTCCTTAGGAGAAGTATGAGGTTTTCTGCTTCCACAAAGATTTAAAAAGCCTTGGAAACCCTATATAGGGTCACTGAGGCAACCTCAGTGATACTTAGAACAACAATTAAGTACAATGGAGTCCTGGTGTGGCATTGTAGGGTAAGCACTGAACTTGCTAAACTCCTAGAAACCCTTTACAGGGTGTCTTTGAGTTGGAATCAACTCTACGACACTTAACAAGTACACTACGTAAATAATGGGTTTGTATCTCTGACAAGCAATCAAGCTTTGTTCTCCTAATAACCTGACCCCAGTTCTCTACGACTACCATCCCTGACGTTGAGGGTGCAGACTTTCCCACTTGGCTTTGGGTCAGAGGAAGCATGAGCCTGCTTTTGGAGATGTGCTAATATGGGGGACTCCTTCAACTTGGATACTGGTTGTTGTTGGTAGTGGTGTGTGGTGGAGTCGGTTCCAACTCACTGAGACCCTGCATAGGGTTTCCAAGGCTGTAAATCTTTACGGGAGCAGAA
>NW_006414904.1:2612-6279 GCF_000296735.1 Chrysochloris asiatica | reverse complement strand
TTCTTTTGATGTTTTCTGCATCATTCAATAATCTGTCCAAAGAATCCTTCAATAACAAAAGACAAGTCTTGAATTTTTTCTTCAGTTCCCCCAGCTTGAGGAATGCTGAGCATGTTCTTCCTTTTTGGTTTTCTGATTCCAGATTTCTACACATTTTGTTGTAATGTGTGGCTTTCATAATCTCGAGCTGATCTCTGAAATTTTCTGTTCAGCTCTTGTACTTCCTTATTTCTTCCATTTGCCTTAGCATCTCTATGCTGGAGAACAAGTTTCAGTGTCTCTTCTGACAACCATTTTGACTTTTTCCCGCTTTCTTGTCTTCTTAATGACTTTTTGCTTCCTTCATGTATGATGTTCTTGATGTCATCGCACAACTCTTCTGGTCTTCTGTCTTTTATGTTTAATATATCAAATTTGTTGTTCAGATGATCTCTAAATTCAGGTGGGATATATTCAAGGTCATATTTTGACTGTTGTGGACTTGTTTTCATTTTCTTCATCTTCAGTTTGAATTTGCATATGAGCAATTGATGGTTTGTTCCACAATCTGCCCCTGGCCTTGTTTCCACTGATGATATGAAGCTTTTCCATCGTCTGTTTCTAGAGTTGTAGTGGATTTGATTTCTATGTATTCCATCTGGTGAGGTTCATGTGTATAGTCATCTCCTATGCTGTCTAAAGAAGGTATTGGAAATGACACAAATCATTGATTTTGCAGAATTTTATCATGCAATCTCCAGCATAATTTCTATCAGCAAGACCATATTTTCCAATTACTGATCATTCTCTCTGTTCTCAACCTTGATATTCCAATCACCATTAATGATCAATACATCTTGATTGCATGTTTGATCAATTTCAGATTGAAGAAGTAGGTAGAATTCTTCTATTTCATCCAGTTAACATCACTATTATTCAAATTTACACGTTTGGTGTGTAAATTTGAATAATAGTGGTGCTAACTGGTCTTCCCTGTAGGCGCATGGATATTATTTTATCACAGACAGCATTGTACCTCATGATTGATATGTTCTTTTTGTCAATTAATGGAACATCATTCCTCTTCAATTTGTCATTCTTGACATAGTAAACTATGTAGTTGTCAGATTCAAAATGGCAAATAGCAGTCCATTTAAGCCCACTAATGCCTGAGATATTGATGTTTATGCATGCCATTTCATTTTTGACAATTTCTAATTTTCCTAGATTCATACTTTGTACAATCCATGTTCCAATTATTAATGGATGATAGAGCACTAGTAATTTTATTATAGATAAAATCACCTTGAGTTTGAGCTCACTTGACAGCAACTAGCAACAATTTAAAGTGCTAAAGTTTTGTAGGACTCTCAGAGAAAAACTCCAATGCAACCTTTACCTAATGATAATTTTCTTTAAATATTGACAAAATATTTATATTACACTTAATGAAATCTTGGTGGAAGACTTAATGGAATCTCAGCCAGCAAAACAGTAAACCCAAAAAGATTTTCTAACTATAAACATTTTTCACATCACCATATTTACTGAGAAAAATTACTTACAACATTCAAAGGCACAAAATTAATTTCTATGTACCTCCAACTGCAAATATATTCAAAAGAAATTTTATAAAATATTTATACAGTATTATTGGAGACTCCAGTGAGTTAAAAATTATGACAAATTTCACTCAACAGGACTCTAAAAAAGTAAACTCAATAATTTAAACTTGTATCTAGTAGATCACTGAGATTTTTATCTAGTATTGTTTGCTTGTTTGTCTTGATTTTTTAATGTGTGCATGCGATTGTGCACATATTTAATTATAAAAATGTGTATAGGTTCATAATAAATGTCCTCAATGTCTTCTATTTTAGGACTTTCAGAACATTATAGAATGAATAAAATCACTTGAACAATGAACAGAAAATGAAGGTGATTGGACTCATTAACATAGATTAATATCCTGTGATTATATTTTTCCCAGAATATGGATATGTTTCTAAACTCTATGCCATACATCCTTGAGGAAGTAAGAAGAAATAAGATTAAGAACTATTTTTGTCATGTTCTTAGGGAAAGCAGAAAGTGGAAAAACTTGCTTGACACTAAGCAGGGAACATTAACACTTTCAAGACTGAATTATTTTCTGCTTTCATTTTTTGTTGAAAATGTACTTTCAGTAATAAAAGGAATTCTGAATAAAATGAAAAATAAAATTGAGGTAATATGTATTTTTATACAGTTGTGGTGGTGGTAGTGGTGTGCCATGGAGTCAGTTCAGGCTCATAGTGACCAGGCATAAGCTTTCTGAGGGTCAGTACCAACTCGATGGCACTTATCAACAGCAACAAATTTTTATGGAAGCAATTAGTAGGATACCTATGTCAAGAAGGGTTTCTATTGTTGTGGTTGGTGGGATGAGACTTGTTATGCAGGCCCCCACCAGCACTGGAAAGCGAACCACAATATCAGCAGTTCAAACCCACCAGCTGCTCCTGGAAAACCCTATACAGGGGTCTCAATGAGTCAGAATCGACTGGACAGTGGTTAATAATAATTACAAAAGTGGGATAGCAGTTTTCCATGAAATCCCATAGGCAGAAAATATAGAGGTGCACAGTTCTTGAAAGGGATAACATAATGAATAACTTAAAATGTAAATATAAAGCAAATCTAAAAATACATGTTTAATTTTGAACTGCCTAAGACTTGAAAGTTCAGTACGTTTGTAGATTTACAAGTTTCAATGTGAATCTTGAGTGCTGTCAACCAATGATCATCATTCTAATATCAGGTGAAATGAATCCATGAAGAAGAGTGAAGTAAAGAGAATGAAGGAACCAGATAAATGTGACAGTGTAGTTGAAGGAAGTCCTTAGTGAAAGGGATGAGAATAAAAACCAGTTTCTGAGTGAATACTTAAAAAAAATTTCTAGGTGAATAAATAAATAAATATCAGTTACCATAGTCTATTTACTGTTTAAAAAGTCATCCCAACATTTTGTAGATGAAAATTAAGATAAGGTAGTATTTCTTATGCTTATGTGCATTTATTGAGTGATTGTTGACTCCTTGAGCATTTGCTTTGTTTGCCTTTGTGGCTTCATTCCTCTAAGAGCTTGACTGGGACCAATTCAGTTTTTCTGCATAAGTCATCTGTCTCCAAATGATTTATTCCCCTCACCCTCAAGCATTTCCATTTAAATCTCTCTCCAACATTATAGTCTAGATTTCCTTAGAGCAAGAAGGCTGTATTTCAGAATAATTAGCACACTTCAATGATGTCCACACAGTGATGTTTAATTTATATGAGGCTTAAATTAAATTGATGTTGTTTTATATGCATATTAAAAAAGCAATTTTCTAAAGATGTGTTGCATTTTCTAAGAAGACAGGCATCATTTTGAGGTAATAAGATATATTGACATGCTATCTGTTTCATATTTTCTGACCCATCAAAATTTAGTTGGAGCATCTATCTTATATCAAGAACATCATCAGATACTATTGTTATTGGTTTTGCCTTTATGTGCTGTTGAGTTATTCCAAGTCTTAGTGAAACTATATAAAATAAAATGAAGCACTGCCTGGTATTGAACCATACTCACAACCATTCCCATGTTCATTGTTGCAGCCACTTTATCAATCCTGTCCTTTGAGGGCATTCATCTTTTTTTGCTGA
>NW_006414904.1:0-742 GCF_000296735.1 Chrysochloris asiatica | reverse complement strand
TATTGTCAGGAGGGAACAGTCACTGGAGAAGGATGTCATGCTGGGTAAGATGCAGGGTCAGAGAAAAAGAGGAAGACCCCCCAACGAGATGGATTGGCCATGTGGCATCATTGATGGCGTCAAGTGTGGCAGTGGTAGTGAGGTTGGCCCATGATCGGACATTGTTTCGTTCTTCTGTGCATGGGGTCGCTATGAGTCGGTTCTGACTCAATGGCACCCGACAACAACAATTGTGAATTGAGTGAAAGTTTACAGGGCAGATCATCAGTTTTACATTCAACAGATCATATACTTTGTTTCATTGCAATGCTTATAATCCCCTCCAATGTATCATCAGTTAAAAATATTTCCTTCTATTCATTTTAGCTCTTTTTCTTTCTTTTTAAACATTTAGTCATATATCATAATTTATACCACCAAAAGATACATTCTGCAAGTCTGCCTCCTGGCCGCCAGCTCTCAGTCCCTCTCTTTCCAAGAATTTAGAGTCCTCAGCTGCTCCCTTTCTTGATGTTCACATCTTTGCCTCCATCTCTGGTGTCGCTGCTTCTCTGGATAAGATCCCACATTCCACTTGTGCTCTTCTCCCTGGATCGTCCTAGGATCTTATGTTTCTGGACTGTAAGATTAACTACTCATCTGCTTTATTTTACCTTTACAATTGTGACAATTGCAATTAGTCATGATAAAAATTACTCACTATTGAATCATAAGAATCTTAACCCCATCATTTTTAACCAAA
>NW_006414903.1:3208-5441 GCF_000296735.1 Chrysochloris asiatica | reverse complement strand
CGGACCCGACTCGACGGCACTTAACAACAACAACAACAACAATCACTACCCTGGAAAGGCTGGTGTTGAAATCAAACCTGCGAGTCTCCAAAACGCAGAGACCCAAGCAACGTGTGCAATGCATGTGTTCGAATGCACTAGCAGCTGTCAGGATGTACAAGAGAGCATTTATTTGAGGGGTGTGTGGAGAAGACAAAGTCAGGTTATTACTGGATTTTTCACTGAGTAGGCAGAAGGTGAGAGGTGCACTGTGCTAGTGTAAGGGTTATTTATTATTTTTTTTAAAGAACACCCAAGTGGAGACATCATTTTTTTGACACACCAATGTACAATCTGAACATATATTTAGAAACATTCTCCTCTCTGCACCCTGAGCAGCTGCTCAGCTCCAGAAAACACTCCTCCTTTCAGGAGTGGAAGGGGAAGTGTACAGCCAGATTTTCTTGTATTACCAGTGAGAGCTGGGGCCAGCAGTAGGGGGGAAACACAGCCGGTGGTGAGAAAGCAAGGTCAGAGAAGATGCTCCAAGGGGAGACCAACTTGAGAGACCTGTTTAATTCAGGCAGGAAGAGCAAAGTGCTGCAATTTGCCATCTCTCTCTGGTCAGACTCTAAGGATTCCAGTAGAGTTGAAATTTGCCCCTCAAATCTTACTTTTTCTTTAAAGCAGGGGACTGAAAAGAAAATCTCTAAAACTATTTCTCCCTGTTCTGTGAGTCTGTAACTCACTAGTCATGGCTTGGATGCCAGGGGTTTACAGATCCAGCAGGTGAGACTTGTGGAAAGGAGAGCCAGTATGTATCTTCTTCAGGACACTCTAACATTTTTCAAGGACCGGCATACTGGACACCTCCTAGCTTCATTGTCACCTTTTTGGTACTTTTTGGTAGGGGTCCTAGTGGAGCAAGTGGCAGTGAAGATTGGCCTGGGTAGAGAAAAACCCAACCCAACCCATTGCAGTTGAATAGATTCTAGCTTATAGAGACTTGTTGTCAGATAGCTTGGAGTTGGTTCTGACTCATAGCAACCCTACGTAAAACAGAACAAAACACTCTCCAGTCCTGCATCATCCACACAATTGCTGTGTTTCAGCTATAATTGTCAGGGAAGACCAGTCTCTAGAGACAGATATCATATTTGGTAAAAAAATTTTAAATTGACCTTTTTATTTATTTATTTATTTATTACTGAATATGATATCCTTCTCCAGAGACTGATCTTTCCTGACAACATGTCCTAATTATAAAAGACAAAGTCTTGCCATTACTGCTTCTAAGGAGCAATCTAGCTGTACTTCTTCCCCAGTGGATTGGACAGAGTAAAATTGCCCCACAGGGTTTTTTGAAGGCTGTAAACTTTATGAAAGCAAACGGCCACAACTTTCACCCTTAGAGTAACTGGAGATTTGATGTGCCAACCTTTTAGTTAGCTTCCAGCATCAGGTGGAAAGTAAATCCTATGGAACGTATGTAATCCAGTCAAGAATAGACATCTATTGGTTCACTCATTCATTCATTCTCATTCACTATATTGGATTGGAATGCTTTAAGAGTGGTTTTTGACTAGTAGCTTTCTCATTACTTGGGAGTTTATTAGAAATAAATCCTCAGGTCTCACATACATTCTGGACTCGGCAGTCTCTGAAGTCAAGCAAAAGCAATGAATATCACTTTCAAGATGAGGTTACAAAATGACTGGCTACTTATTCCTTGGGAAAGGAGTCCAATTAGCAAACAGTTAAGTGTTGGGTTGCTAACAAAAGGGTTTGTGGTTTGAACACACACATTGTCTCAGTGAGAGAAAGACCTGGCTATATGATTCTATAAGTTTGTTGTTGTTGTTGTTAGGTGCCATCGAGTTCGCACTGACTCATAATGACCTTATTATGCACAGCAGAATGAAACATTGCCTGATCCTGGGCCAACCTCATTACTGTTGCCACCCTTGAGTCCATCGGATGCTGCCACTTGGCCAATCCATCTTGCTGAAGGTTTTCTTCTTTTCCTCTGACCCTCTACCTTACCAAACATGATATTCTTCTCCAGTGACTGGTCTCTCCTGACAATATGTCGGAAGTATGAGAGACAAAGTCTGGCCATCCTGGCCTCCAAAGAGTACTCTGGCTGCACTTCTTCCAACACATCTGTTGGTTCTTTTGGCATCCCATGGCATTTTCAATATTTTCCTCCAATATCATAACTCAAAAGCATCAATTTTTCTACAGTCTTCCTTAT
>NW_006414903.1:0-968 GCF_000296735.1 Chrysochloris asiatica | reverse complement strand
TCCTTCTCCAGGGAATGGTGACTCCAGGAACTCATGACAACATGTCCAAAGTATATGAGCTGAAGTCCCACCATCCTGCTTCCAAGAAGCATTCTCGCTGTACATCTTCTTCCAAGACAGATTTAGAATACTTTCAATATTTTCCACCAATACCATAATTCAAGAATAGCAGCTATTTTTTTCAGGTCTTCCTGTCCAACTTTCACATGCAGTGACGCTATTGAAAATATCATGGCTTGGGGCAGGCGCATCTTGTCCGCAAACTGACATCTTTACCTTTTAACCCTTTAAAGAGGTCTTTAGCAGCAGATTTGCCCAGTGCAATCGATCTTTTGATTTCTTGACTGCTGCTTCCATAACTGATGATTGTGGATCCATGTAAAATCAAATCTTTGACAGCTTTAATCTTTCTCTGTTTATCACGATGTTATTTATTGGTAGAGTTTGAGGATATTTGTTTCTGTACATTGAGGTGTAATTTATACTGAAGGTTATAGTCTTTGATATTCATCAGTAAGTGCTTCAAGTCCTCTTTGCTTTCAGTAAGCAAAGTTGTATCATCTGCATAACACAGGTTGTTAATGAGTCTTCCTCGAATTCTGATGCCATGATCTCTTTCATATAACCCAGTTTCTTGACATATTTGCTCAGCATGCAGATTGAATCAGCATGGTGACATGATACAACCTTGACACATACCTTTCCTGATTTCACAGAAGGGTTGGAGAGATGGAAATACCTCTTTCAGAAGTGTATAGACTTATAGCTGCCCAAAGGATGAAATATCTAGGAGTAAATGTAACCAGAGAAACAAAGGACTTATACAAAAAAAACTACAAAACACTACTGCAAGAAACCAAAAGAGACCTACAAAAATGGAAGAATGTACCATGCTCCTGGATAGGAAGACTTAACATTGTGAAAATGTCAATACTGCCCAAAGCAATTTACACATATAATGCAATTCC
>NW_006414902.1:4377-5254 GCF_000296735.1 Chrysochloris asiatica | reverse complement strand
GACTGTGTGCTGAAGACCTGGGGGGCATGGGGGAAGGATTGCATGGAGGGGATTGTAACCATGGCAATGATATGATATACGATAGAATGAATGTAAAACTAATGTCCTCCCATGTAAACTATCACATAATTCACAATAAAATATTTAAGGAAAAAAGAAAAAGAAAAAGCAAGCTGTTTTGCCAGGAAGACATCAAGGCTAGCAATCAAGTGCCTTCAGGACAAACTCCCCTCTAACACTGAAACTCAAAGGGAATACACAAACAAGCATGTAAGCCTGCTGGCGACTACTGGTAAGTGGAAAAGGCGGAAAGCATCAATAAAAAAAGAAACACAAAAAACAAGGATGGTGAGACTTCATGCTTGACAAAATACAGAGTTAGCAAAAAAGAGAAAGACTCCCTCCTCCCCAAAAGTGATGGACTGAAACAGTGGGCCCAAATATAACAATTGTGAGGATGGCTCAGGACCGGGCAGTGTCTTATTCGGTTGCTCACAGTGGTTCAAACCCACCAGCCACTCTGTGCTCCCATAAAAATGAACAGCCTCAGAAGTCAGAATAGACTGGATGCCAGTGGGCATAAGGTGAACAATAACAACTGAGAGGTAAACACTGCTTAGACTAATCAACCATTTGAGCACAAAAGGCTAGATTTGCCCAAAGTTGGGAAGGGGGATAGAAAAAAGGAGGAATGGCAACAGGAAACACAGGGAGGAAATGGGATAAGTGGTGTGACATTGTGGGGACTGCAATCAACAACAATGAAGCAAAATGTGCATGAATTGTTGATTTGTTTTGTAAATATTCACCCAATCCATAATTAAAAGTTAAATTTTAAAAAATTATGGAGTTTATATGGAAAAAATTAAGTAATGAA
>NW_006414902.1:3535-4277 GCF_000296735.1 Chrysochloris asiatica | reverse complement strand
TATAAAGTAAAAGGAAAAAACAAAACTGTATATGTAGAGAAGATTGAACATATATACACCAAAACATATATATATAACTAATTTTATATAGTAGGAAAAGGTTTTTGGTTTGTTCTTTGTTTAGTTTATTCAACACATTTCTTGAACACCTATTATGAACTTAAGTACCGGGAAGATAGAGACCAAAAAAACAAGCATGGTGCCTGCTCTCTTGGAACTTACATTCCCAGCTCAGATAGGTCAAATTGAGAAAATTTCTCAGGGTTGCTAAGATAGTATTTGCAAAGGACAACAAGATTTTAAAGCCATGTCTAAATACAAAGAAGAAGGAATGTTTGAAGAGGTGGGTTAAGATTAGAAAGAGGAAAAAAGCATATATTATTAAAGGTGATGAACTAGGTAATCTAGAATGTATTTTAAAAGATTGATATCTTTAATTCTATTTAATACAAGTGATTAACAATAGAAGAAAGAAAAGCTCCATTTGAAGAACTGGTTATAGAAAATGGAGAAAAGCCACAGGGTAGTACCAGGGTAGAGGAAATTGTACTTTTTTTTTTTAACCTCAAATCTTCCAATAATCATTTTTTAACATGAACCCCACCCCAAAAGATGGTTATTATGTAGCATAGTCCTATATATACACCAATGTTGTTGTTGTTGTTAAGTGCCGTCGAGTCGGTTCCGACCCATAGCGACCCTGTAACAGGGTTTCCGAGGGTGTAAATCCTTACGGGAGTAG
>NW_006414902.1:0-2360 GCF_000296735.1 Chrysochloris asiatica | reverse complement strand
AAGAAAAACGTGGCATCAGGATTGGAGGAAGACTCATTAACAACCTGCGATATGCAGATGATACAACCTTGCTTGCTGAAAGTGAAGAGGATTTGAAACATTTACTGATGAAGATCAAAGAGCACAGCCTTCGGTATGGATTGCATCTCAATGTCAGGAAAACAGAAATCCTCACCGCTGGACCAATAAACAACATTCTTATCAATGGAGAAAATATTGAAGTTGTCAAGGACTTCATTCTTCTTGGATCAACTGTCAACATTCACAGAAGCAGCAGTCAAAAGATCAGACGACATATTGCATTAGGCAAACCTGCTGCACAGGAACTTTTTAAAGTGTTGAAGAGCAAAGATGTCAGCTCGAGGACTAAGGTGCGCCTGACCCAAGCCATGGTATTTTCAATAGCCTCATATGGATGTGAAAACTGGACAGTAAATAAGGAAGATCATAGAAGAATTGATGCTTTTGAGTTATGGTGTTGGAGAATATTGAAGGTGCCATGGACTGCCAAAAGAACCAATAGATCTGTTTTGGAAGAAGTGCAGACGGAGTGCTCCTTGGAGGCCAAGATGGCTAAACTTCGTCTCTCATACTTTGGACATATTGTCAGGAGGGAACAATCACTGGAGAAGGATGTCATGCTGGGTAAGATGGAGGGTCAGAGAAAAAGAGGAAGACCCCAAAGAGATAGATCAACCAGGTGGCATCATTGATGGCGTCAAGTGTGGCAGCGGTAGTGAGGTTGGCCCAGGATAGGACTTTGTTTCATTCTGCTGTGCATAGGGTCGCTATGAGTTGGTTTCAATTTGATGACACCTGACAACAACAACACTATATCTCACATTCTACATGCTCTTCTATAATCATGCTATTAGCCCAAGAGGTATAGTTTATGTCCTTTCCTTCTTGTGTAGGCCTTTGTGATTGCCTTGACCAACAAACCACTCTATGCTTTGAACTTCCATCTTGTTCTCTTTGAACACTCAGTCTTGGAAAGTCACAGCTAGACTCCTAGCTGAAAGCAAGATCCAACTTACTAAGCATGTGAATGAGCCTCAGTTGAGTTGTCCCAGCTAACACAAAATAGAGCAGAGACAATCTATCCATATCATTCGGTGCCATCGAGTTAGTTCCAAGTCAAAGTGACCCTATACACAACAGAACAAGACACTGCCAGATCCTGCACCATCCTCACAATTGTTGTTAACGCTTGAGCCCATTGCTGATGCCACTGTGCCAATACATCTTGTTGGGTATCTTCCACTTTTTCATTGACCCTCCACTTTACCAAGCATGATGTCCTTCTTCAGGGACTGGTCTATCCTGATAAAATGTCTGAAGTATGAGAAACACAGTCTCACCATCCTGGCTTATAAGGAGCAATCTAGTTGTCATTCTCCCAACATAAATTTGTTTGTTATTCTGGCAGTCCATGGTACTTTTAATATTCTTCTCCAATACCATTACTCAAATGCATCAATTCTTCTATGGTTTTCATTATTCATTGTACAATTTTCACACGCATTTGAGGATATTGAAAATACCAGGGTTTGGATCAGGTGTACCTTAGTCCTCAAGCTGACATCTTTGGTCTACAATACTTTAAAGAAGTCTTGTGCAGAAGATTTGCTTAATGCAATATACCATTTAATTTCTTGACTGTTGCTTCCATGAATGTTAATAGTGGATCCAAGCAAAATGAAATGTTTGACACGTCAATTTTTTCTCCATTTATCATGATGTTGTTTATTGATCCAGTGGTGAGGATTTTTGTTTACTTTACATTGAGGTACAACCAATACTGAAGGCTGTGCTCTTTGATTTTCATCAGCAAGTATTTTATGTTCTCTTCACTTTCAGCAAGAAGGTTGTATCATCTGCATATCACATGTTGTTAACAAGTCTTCTTCCAATCCTGATGTCATGTTCTTCTTCATATAATCTAGCTTCTTGAATTATTTGCTCAGCAAACAGACTGAATAAGTATGGTGAAAGAATATAACCCTGGAACACATCTTTCCTAATTTTAAACCATTCAGTGTCTCCTTGTTCTGTTCAAATGACTGCTTCTTGGTCTATGTACAGGGTCCTCATGAGTACAATGTAGTATTCTGCAATATCCATTCTTTGCAATGTTATCCATAGCTTGTCATGATTCACACAGTCAAAAGCCTTTGCAGTGAGAAACAAACAAGATGGCAAGATTGGGTGGAATTATAGCAGAGAGCTCCGCCAACAACAACACAGAATACCCGACCAAGCAGGTTCAGGGGATGGTCCCAGAACTCTGAACCACATATAAAGGAATACTTAGAAGGTTGGAAGGCTCACAGCTGGGGGAATTTGTGGCAGAAGCAAGA
>NW_006414901.1:4856-5524 GCF_000296735.1 Chrysochloris asiatica | reverse complement strand
ACATATTGTCAGGAGGGACCAGTCACTGGAGAAGGATATAATATTTGGTAAAGTTGAGGGTTGGAGAAAAAGAGGAATACCTCCAGTGAGATGGATTGTCAAAGTGGCAGCATCAATGGGCTCATGCATGACAACAATTATAAGGTTAGCCTAGGACCAGGCAGTGTTTCATTCTGTTTTGCATAGGGTAGCTGTTGGTACCTAACAACAACAACATCCTTGTTTGAACCCAGCTAGAACCCTGTCAATGTATTGCTGCAGCTGTTTTTTAATTATCTTTAACAAAGTTTTAATTTCACTTGATATTAATGGTATTGGCCTATGATTTCTGCATTACGTTGGGACGCCTCTCTTTGGAATTGGCACACATATGGATCTCTTTCAATCATTTGGCCAGGTAGCTGTCTTCCAAATTTTTTTACATACATCAGTTTGTTGAAAGATTTCAGTTTGTATTTCATCAATTTCCAGAGCCAATGCCTACAGTGCACCTTGGACTTCTTCCTTCAATACCATTGGTTCTTGATCATATGCTACCCCTTCTTTTACTAGTGGAACATTGAACATTTCTTTTTGATACAGTATATTCTTTCCATTTCCTTTTTTTCTTTTTTAATGTTTTATTGTGAATTATGTGATAATTTACATTAGCTTTACATTTATCCTAT
>NW_006414901.1:3169-4486 GCF_000296735.1 Chrysochloris asiatica | reverse complement strand
GACAGTCACTACATGCCTTTGCAACTCCCCCATTTTGGGTAGCCAATGTCCAAGTTGCCCATCCCTGTCTATTCTGTGTATGGAGGAGTTGGGAATGATCCTTGCTGTAAATATTTGTTCCCTCTTTTAAGCTACTGCATCCATAGGCGTAGGTCAAGTTCATCAAATTGTATCAGATTGCTCTTTTTTCCTCTTCTTTCTTCTTCTAGTTGAGCTCTGATCATCCAGCCATTGAAGCCAGGTCAAGTGGGTATTATCTGCATGTGTGGGTGTTTTTATGCATATGATCTCTCTTCTTATCAGCTGGACACTTCACTCTCTACTATAGTCCTTTGTGGCTGTGTCACTTACTCTGGGCCCAAGAGTTCCCAGGTCTTGCCACACTGATGGCCAACCAGGTCTCCACCTGGGCTCGCAGAGGTCCACTGAACATTGTAGGGCTTAGCTCGCAGCTTTATTGCTGTTTTTCCCTTGCTTTCCCTTATCAGTAATGAACATGGTCACCAATCAGTGTGTATTCCCATTGAGTCTTAGTCTTAGAAGATGGTTTGCCCAGAGGGGACCTGACCACTTGCCTTGATGTTTCCTGGGCAAACAACTTGCTTGTTCTTGTAGTAATCAGTCAGTCTGCCTGTATCTGTATCGTTTTGTATTTTTCCTTTCGGTCTGTCTTTCAAGAAGTATCTTCTGATATTCTAGCCACTCCAGGCTGGTCTGGTTGTCCTTTCCAATGGAGATTTTCCACCTAAAAGAATTATGGATGCTGTTCAGGATTCCACCTTTGGTCTTATGTAATGCAGAGGCTCCTTAGGAAGCCTCCTTCAGTGGGCATGTTGCAGCCCATTTCAGGTATTCCAATCAATTATAGGCAGAAGATGGACTTACAAGCTTTCTATGGTGATATTTCTGGCTATTCCTTTCTCTCCCCCTCAAGTGTCTATATTATAATGATATGTCAGGAAAACCAAGATTCAAAAGACAGCCAAGCATCTTAACATTACTTTCCCCTTTTCCCTATTCAAACCATGTCTCAATCTCTGTACCCCTGAGACCTGTTTTTCCAAGGTTGTGCATACATCATTATTTACCTCTGCCCCACTTCAGCTTCACATTCATCCTATCGTATTTCATTTCATTGCAATGATTACAATCCCCTCCATGCATCATCAAGCAACCAAAGGATACACCCCACAGGCCCACCCTCCTGGCTGTCAGCACACAGCCCCTCTCCCTCCCTGAGTCCCGTGTCCCCAGCCACTCCATCTGTCCACGTCATCATCTCTGTCTCCATGCCTGGCTTCACTGCCTCTCTGGGTA
>NW_006414901.1:1220-3069 GCF_000296735.1 Chrysochloris asiatica | reverse complement strand
GGTTCAGAGTTCTGGGACCATCCCCTGAGCCTGCTTGGTTGGGTATTTTGTGTTGTTGCTGGCAGAGCTCCTTTACTGCACTTCCACCCGATCCGCCATCTTGTTTGTTCTCCCAAGCTTTCTATGGTGATATTTCTGTCTATTCCTTTCTCTACCTCTCCAGTGTCTATTTCATAGTGATATGCCAGGGAAACCAAGATTAAAAAGACAGCCAAGCATCTTAACATTGTTTTCCTCCTCTTCCCCATTCCAACCCTGTCTCAATCTCTGTATCCCATAGTCTGGTTCTTCCAGGGTTGTGCATATATCATTATTTGCCTCTGTGCCACTTCAGCTTCACATTCATGCTATCGTTTTACATTTTATTGCAATTATTACAATCCTCTCCATGCATCATCAAATAACCAAAGGATACACCCCACAGGCCCACCCCCCCGGCTGTCAGCAAAAAGCTCCTCTCTCTCCCTGAGTCCCAGCCACTCCATCTGTCCACGGCAACATCTCTGTCTCAATGCCTGGTTTCACTGTCTCTCTGGGTAGGGTCACACCTTCTGCTTTTTTCTCTTGATGGTCCCAGGGACCTCCACTCCTGGGTTGCAAAATCAATCAATCTTCTCCTTTTGCTAAAAAAATATATATATATAGACATAAAAAAATATATATATATATATATACCTCTACACTCCCGACCCTCATGGCAATTATTCACTGTTGTACCACAAGAGTCTTATCCCCATTTCCTTTTGCCAGTCTAGTCCCAACAGATTGGAAATCATTCAGTGGAGGTTCTACCTACTCATGCCCCATCAGGAACTAGGCTCCCTCTTGAAAGCTTGTAATCCAGTCATTTCTTGCCTTTATAGTCCTCCCCCCATTTTGGGTCTGGGAGATTTGTAGCCCCCTTTAAGGTATTCCAATCAGTTATAGGCTGAAGATGGGCTTACAAGCTTTCTATTGTGATGATTCTGGCTAACCCCTCATCCCAAGTGTCTATTTCACAATGGCAGGCAAGACAAACCAAGATTCAAAAGACAGCCAAGCATCCTAACATTATTCCCCTCTTTTACCATTTCAGACCATGTCTCAATCCCTGTATCCTGAAGCCCTGATATACCAAGCTTGTGCATACATCATCATTTACCTTTGTCCCACTTAGCCCATGGGAACCTGCCTAACTGTTCTCCCATCCGCCTTGTTCTTCTGTTCCCCTCCCCCTTATTGTGTATTGCCAGCCCCCCACCCCAGCACCCACACATTCCTGTGTCTATTCACTACCCTGAGCTCTATCTTCCCCTCACTCTCTCCCCTCCTCTCATCACATACATCCCGGTGATCAGCAATTATATATATATAGTTGGGGTTCCCCCCCACTTTTGGGTGGCTTCTTTTTCTTAGTCTTTTACAGTAATGGTCTTTTGCAGTATTTCTCCTTTTGTGACTGACTAATTTCACTCAGCATAATGTCCTCAAGGTTCATCCATGTTATGCGATGGTTTGCAATTTCCTTGTTCTTCAAGGTAGCATAGTATTCCATTGTGTGTATGTACCACAGTTGGTACCATTCTTCAATTGATAGGCATTTAGACTGTCTCCATCTTTTTACTATTGTAAATAGTGCTGCTATGAACATTGGTGTGCATACATCTACTCGTGTTATGACTTGTATTTCTTGTGGGTAAATACCAAGTAGTGTAATTGCTGGATCATAAGTTATTTTTATTTCCAACTTTCTGAGGAAGTGCCATATGGCTTTCCAGAGAGGTTGAACCATTTTGCAATTCCACCAACAATGTAGGAGGGTCCCAGTCTTTCAGCATCCTTGTCAGCACTTATTTTCCTCTACTTTTTT
>NW_006414901.1:0-1100 GCF_000296735.1 Chrysochloris asiatica | reverse complement strand
ATGCACAAAATTTTTTAATTTTTAGTATGTTCCAATCATATATTTTGTCTACTTTTGTTTGTGTAATTTCCAAAATGTTTGGTAGCCTGTGTATGCCCTGAATTAGAGCCCTCACATTTGTCCCTATTTTTTCATTGATTACCTTCATAATTTGGGGATTCACATTTAGATCTCTAATCCATGCTGAATTCGCTTTAGTATAGGGGGTGAGGTAAATGTCTTGCTTCAATCTTTTGCATATCGCTTTCCAGTTCTGCCAGCACCATCTGTTAAAGACATTGTCTCCTCCCCATGCAGTATACCTAGGCACTTCGTTGAAAATTTGTTGGCTCTATGTGGAGGGGTTAATTTCTGGACTCTCGATTCTGTTTCATTGATCAATGTATCTTTCATTGTACCAGCACCAGGCTGTTTTGACCACTGTAGCAATGTAGTAAATTTTGAAATCGGGGAGTGAGAGATTTCCAACCTTGCTCTTCTTAAGCAGTGCTTTGCTTATCCTAGGTCTCTTCCCTTTCCATATAAAGTTAGCAATTGTCTTTTCCATCTCTTTGAAGAATGTTGTTGGAATCCAGATTGGGATTGCATTATATGTGTAAATTGCTTTGGGCGGTACTGACATTTTCACGATATTGTGTCTTCCTATCCAGGAACATGGTATATTCTTCCGCTTCTGTAAGTCTCTTTTGGTTTCTTGTAGTAGTGTTTTGTCATTTTCTTTGTATAAATCCTTTGTTTCTCTGGTTACATTTATTCCCAGATATTTCATCCTTTGGGCAGCTATTGTAAATGGTATTGCTTTCCTAATGTCCTTTTCAGCGCTGTCATTGTTACTATAGAGAAATCCAACTGATTTTTGTATGTTGATCTTATACCCTGACACTTTGCTGAATCTTCCAATGAAGTCTAGTAGTTTTTTTTACCGAGTCTTTGGGATTTTCTATGTATAGAATCATAGCATCAGCAAATAGAAAGAGTTTTACTTCCTCTTTGCCAATTTGGATGCCTTTAATTTCTCTATCATGCCGTATAGCTCTGGCTAAAACTGCCAAAACAATATTGAATAGGAGTGGAGACAAAGGGCGTCCTTGTCTGGTTCC
>NW_006414900.1:4598-5222 GCF_000296735.1 Chrysochloris asiatica | reverse complement strand
AAAAAGGTGGAGACAGCCAAAGTGCCCATCAACTGAAGAATGGATAAACAAATTGTGGTACATACACACAATGGAATATTGTGCTACATTGAAGGATAGCCAGGAAGCGGTAAACCACCGCATAACATGGTTGAACCTTGAGGAAAATATGCCGAGTGAAATTAGTCAGGCACAAAAAGAGAAATACTGCATAGGACCACTACTGTAAAGGACTAAGAAAAATAAATTATACAGAAAGGGGGCAGGGGGAGGTCTTTGTTGGGGATTGGGAAGCTGGTGAAGGGGGGGAGGGCGGGGCGCAGGGTGGAGGTGGGTCACAGGAGAGTTTGGGTGCGAGGGAGGGGGGCAATATACAGGGAGGGAGAGGGAAAATGAAAAACGGGGCAGCTGAGAGAACAATTGGGCATGAGTGAAAGGGCCAAAGAGGACAGAGATAAAAAAAGATATATACACAACTTTGGAACAGCAGGGCTCTGAGATACAGGGACTAAGTCATGATTTGAATGGGGGGGAATCATGTTAGAATGCCGGAATGTTTCCTTATTACGTGACTAACCAAGGGGAGAGAGTTTTAGTCTGTGTTACAGGTCAAAAGCTCTCCAGTATGGATTCCAGCCTGACTAA
>NW_006414900.1:2566-4030 GCF_000296735.1 Chrysochloris asiatica | reverse complement strand
AGAGGTAGCAAACTAGAAGCCACTCAGTGCTCAGCTTGAGAATTACTTATATCAGAAATTTGAGCATGTAGCTGATGAATATCTGCAGACAGGTGGCTATTATTTCACAACCTCCTAAATGCTAAGAACTTAATTGAACCTCAGCATAATGATCTTGCTCGGTCAACTTAGAGCAGGTGGTGGTCTGGCAACGTCTTGCATGTGGGGACCCCACCCGGTCTCCTCCCTCCCTGCCTTCTTCGGATGGTGGCTGTTTATGCTGGACGTGTGGCCAGAGACAGGTAAGGATCACATGGAAACTCGGCGACCTCAGACAGAGCCATTGCCATGCTGCAATGAGTTTCGATGATGGGTAAGACAGAGGAATTCACACTGACCGCCTAAGACAGGCAGCGTCCCTTAAACAAATAATAAATAAGGGGGAATCTGTGGCAGACAGTACAGACCCAGTCAGGAGCTCAAAACCCTGTGGGCCCAAGCGTTGCAGACCGTCCAAACCATAGGCTCTGAGGATCAGACTTTGGTCACCTAGCAGACATAGCAAACTGGCCCTCATCTGATTATTCAGTATGCTTGCTAGTAATCTCATACATGAGCCCTGGATATCCACAGATAAATGCAAAAACCATCCCTAGAAGCTGAGACAGTAAAGTCCAAAAAGGCAAAGTTTTTCCAACCCCTCACACCCCCCCCCAAAAAAAAAAAGCTAAAGAGGATAGAGAGAAACACTGTTAACTGTGGTATATGGAGGGGATTATAATCGATGTAATGAAACAAGTTATATGAATGGTTGAATGTGAAACTGATGTTGCGCCCTGTAAACTTTCACTCAATCCACAATAAAAACTTAAAAAAAAACTAATAGAAAAAAAAAAAAACCAAATGGCAACCACTCATCTGTCTGTCATGCTGTGGTGGCTTGAGTTGCTGCGATTCTGAGGGCTATCCCACCGGTATTTTAAATAACCAGGAGGGTCACCCATGGACAAGTCAGATGAGCTTCCAGACAAAGACAGACTAGGAAGAAAGAGTGACGAACTACTTCCGAACTGCTAATCACTGAAATCTCTATGAATAGCAGAGAAACACTGTCAGATATAGGACCAGAAAATGAGCCCCTCAGGTTGGCAGGCACTCAGAATGTGACTGGGAAAGAAATGCCTCCTCAAAGTAGAGTTGACAATGATGATTTGAATAGAGTTAACCTCGTGGGAGAAAAGCTTATAGAACCTTCATTTGCTGATGGGCCACAACTCAAGATGAAAAGAAATAGCTGTAAATATCCAGTGAAAATCAGAACTTGGAATGTACGAAGTATGAATCTGGGAAAATTGGAAGTTGTCAAAAATGAAATGGAACACATCAACATCGATATCTTAGGCATTAGTGAGCTGAAATGGACTGGTATTGGCCATTTTGAATCTAACAACCACATGGTTTACTATGCAGGGAATGACAAATTGA
>NW_006414900.1:829-1921 GCF_000296735.1 Chrysochloris asiatica | reverse complement strand
CATACATGAAGAGAGCAAAAAGTCATTAAGAAGACAAGAAAGAAGGAAAAGGTCAAAATGGATGTCAGAAGAGACTCTGAAACTTGCTGTCCAGCATAAAGATGCTAAAGCAAATTGAAGAATTGAAAAGGACCAAGAGCTGAACAGAAAATTTCAAAGATCAGCTTGAGAAGATAAAGCCAAGTAATATAATAAAATATGCAAAGATTTGGAATTAGAAATCCAAGAAGGAAGAACACGGTCAGCATTTCTCAAGCTGGGGGAACTGAATAAAAAATTCAAGCCTCAACTTTTGTTATTGAAAGATTCTCTGGACAAAGTATTAAATGATGCAGAATGCATCAAGAAAAGATGGAAGGAATACACAGTCCTTGTACCAAAAGGAAATGGTTAATGTTTAACCATTTCAAGAGGCACCATATGATCAAGAGCCAATGATACTCGGGGAGGAAGTCTAAAGTGCATTGAAAGAATTGGTGAGGAAAGATGTGTGATCAAAAGTACCAAGAGCAGAAGTAATATAAATGCTGAGACTAAAACCACTACTTTGGAACAGAAATAAAGCTGTGGTCGACTCTCCGAAGCTATACAGGCAGTGTGTGTGCAAGGTAGAAGCCTCCAGCAGTGGGTGATAGTGTCCATTCACTCAGGTCCCTCCTCTAGTCACTACAGTAGAGGTGTGCAGGTAGATATTAAGAAGTTAATGGGAGAAAGATTGTCCACAATTTTTGTCTCTGAAGATCAGTTAGTTATCTGCATGTGCACAGCGCAATTCCTGAGATGGTTGAGTCCTTTTATGTTGGGGTTTTACAAATTGCTTTATAAGGGTGCTGTGTAGGGAGCTATGAATGGGGTCACAAACTGCAAGATCTGCAGCTCAAAACCACCAGCCGCAGTATGGGAGATAGGCAAGGGGCTCCACTCCCACAAAGATCCACAGCCTCTTCTGGTTTTCTAGCTGCTCCCGGCTGGTCTGCTTGTCCTTTCAAGCGGAAAATTTCCCGTCTCTGAAGGTCTGGATGTGTAATGTAATGCATGTAATGCAGAGGCTCCTCAGGAAACCTCCTTCACTGGACACATTGTAGCCCCATT
>NW_006414900.1:0-583 GCF_000296735.1 Chrysochloris asiatica | reverse complement strand
CTAATTGTTCTCCCATCTGCTTTGTTCTTCAATTCCCCTCTCCCTACTTGTATATTGCCCGCCTACCCAATAGCGTAGTGGTTACGAATCGGGCTGTGAACCTTAAGGCCAGCAGTTCGAAACTACCAGTTGCTCCGCAGGAGAAAGATGAGGCGTTCTGCTCCTGTAAAGATTTTCAGCCTCGGAAACACTGTACAGGGTCGCTATGGGTCGGAACCGACTCAACGGCACATAACCACCAACCACCCAATACCCAAATTATCCTGTGTCTATTCCCTGCCCTGTGCTCCACCTTCCCCTTCCACCCCTACATCCTAGCAACCAACTAAGAATCCACTTTAGTGGATTAGTGTGGGTTCTTTTTCTTCGTCTTTTACATTAGTGGTCCTATGCAGTATTTTTTCCTTTTGTGACTGACTAATTTCACTCAACATAATGCCCTTAAGGTTCATGCATGTTAGGAAGTGGCATGCAGCTTCCTTGTTTTTTTTTTCAAGGTAGCATAATACTCCATTGTGTGTATGTACCACAGCTTATTTATCCATTCTTCAGTTGATGGGCACTTTGGCTGACTCCATCTTTT
>NW_006414899.1:5440-6068 GCF_000296735.1 Chrysochloris asiatica | reverse complement strand
GCACCAGAAATTGATGAATAAAAAATGAAACATTTCAAGAAAGTGAGGCAGGATTGGAGTTACTTACTCATCTATGCCAAGAAATTTGGAAGACAACTATCTGGCCAACTGATTGGAGGAGATCCATATCTGTGCCCATTCCAAAGAGAAGTGACCCAAAGGAATGCGGAAATCATCGGACAATATCTTTGATATCCTATGCAAGTAATGTTTTCTAAAAGTAATACAGAAATGGCTGCAAGCATACATTGACAGAGAAACTCCAGAGGTTCAAGCTGTATTTAGAAGTGGCTGTGGAACGAGGTATATAATTTCTAAGATCCAATGAATCTTAGCTGAAAGCAGAGAATATCAGAAAGATGTTTACCTGTGCTTTACTGACTATACAAAAGCTTTTGATTGTGTGGATCATGACAAGCTATGAACAACGTCGTAAAGTATGAGTATTCCAGAACACTTAATTGTGCTCATGAGAAATCTGTACATGGACCAAGAGGCAATTTTTTTAACAGAACATTGGAACACTGAATGGTTTAAAATTAAGAAAGGTGTGCGATAGGGTTGTATTCTTTCACCATACTTGTTCAACTTGTATGCTGAGGAAATAATCCGAGAAGATGTGTTATAT
>NW_006414899.1:2008-2544 GCF_000296735.1 Chrysochloris asiatica | reverse complement strand
TCCAGCTGCTGAATGTGCTTTACTTGATAAAGAAGGGGAGGTTTCCATCAACACAATTTTCAAGGTACTGATAGATGGTGACATTTATGATTCACATTTTCGCATTTTCTCAGGGAGTGTCAAAGTGCATTATAGAGCTTACAAGTGTGACTGGCAACCAAATTTGACACATGGGTCTAGCAGTTATGTGTAAAAATGGGCTAGTTCTAGTTCTTTTTAGTTCTAATTCTAAGACACACCAGCATTTCTACTTCTCAGACACCTCAGCTTTAAGGGGGGATAATGAATTTAGCAAGGAAACATGAAGTAATGCATAATGAAAGTCTGAAAGTAGCCATTGTATAGTACAAACCTTTTTTCTACATTGGGACTATGGTTACATAAAGTCTTTGGTTTATCATCTTCAAGGTAAATCTAAATTACTTTAAAGGAGCATGGTACCTCCAATGCTGATTAATCATTTATAGATATCCTATATATAATAAACATGTTGGCTCCATATGATAAGCACTGAACTGTGAACCACAAGGTCTGAC
>NW_006414899.1:0-543 GCF_000296735.1 Chrysochloris asiatica | reverse complement strand
AATAAGAACCAATACACTAAGTAGGATCATTTTGACTCATAATGACCCTACCTAGGATTTCAAGGAGCTGCTAGTGAACTTGAGCCACCAAGCTTGTAGTTCGAAATGACCTTACAGTCCAGTGTGCATCATCCCACAGTACCACACCATGATTCTCTCTCTCACTTTCTTACTCTCTCTATACACATATATAGTGTTGTTGTTGTTAAGTTTGTTCAGGCTCACAGTGACTCTGTATAGGGTTTCTGAAGAGCAGCTGGTGGGTTTGAACCACTGACCTTGTGGCTGAAACTGACCTTGCAGGCCAGTGTGTCTCTCTCTATCTATCTATCTATCTATCTATCTATCTATCTATCTATCTATCTGTCTAGATAGATAGATATATATAGAGAGAGAGATGAGAGAGAGAGCGAGAGAGAGTCCTGGTTTAATGCACTGGACTGCAAAGTAGGTTTGAACCACAAACTTGATGGTTCAAGCTCACCAGCCACTCCTTGGAAACCCTGTAAAGGATTGCTATAAGTTGGAACCGACTTAACGGCA
>NW_006414898.1:3683-5431 GCF_000296735.1 Chrysochloris asiatica | reverse complement strand
CATGATCCATACAGTCAAAAGCCTTTACATAATCAATACACAAGTAAACCAGCACACCACCACTACCACCACTAAACATCTTTCTGATACTCTCTTCTTCCGGCCAAGATCCATCTGACATCAGCAATGTTATCCCTAATTTCACGTCCTCTTCTGAATCCTACTTGTTTTCTGGCAGTCCCCTGTTGATGGGCTGTTGAAGTTGTTTTTAAATCACCTTCTGTAAAACTTTACTTGCATGTGATAATAATGATTTTGTTCAATTATTTCCACATTCCGTTGAGTCACCTCTCTTTGGAATGGGCATGCATTCCAGCCAGTTGGCCAGGTAGCTGCCTCTTTGTCTGGTGAATGGGGATAAACATTCCTATCTAACACAGTTATATATGAGGAGTAAAAATAATGTACATGAAGTGCTTAGCCTATAACTATGACACACCTGGTCCTAATTATCATCAGTTACCTTTGTGCTTAGAAATCTTACCTTGCAGGATGGAGGCAAAAGCAGCAGGAACAATTTGCCGTTCTCCTGACAAAAGGTGATGTGGCCTGAATTGAAGCAGTTTGGAAAAGGGTGGCAAGTAAGAATAATTGAGCAATAAATACTGTTGGCAAACAACCCTGAGAGACTGTAGCAAATTTTAATTTGTAATCTTGTTGAGATCTTTTATGAAATTGACTGCTGTTGAAAGTGCTGGAGGTAGAGAAAAGGATGTGCTCAGAAAAATGGTTTCTAAGACACAGTTGAGAATAAAGAGTGGAGGTCCAGTTCAACAGGAACTCTGACCCATGAGGTGAGGCAGCCCACTATGTACTCAGCAGCAGAGGCGGAAAGCCATTGTGCAGTGGGAAAAATTACTCACCAAAGGAGAAGGGAAAGGTTAGGCAAAGGTTAAAAGAGAATTTATTTTAAATAGTTCTAAGAAACACTGTAGCCCAGGACTTCTGATCATTTGGTATTTCCTAGTATACATTATTTCCTTAAGGAGGCAGTTACGTGGCGGCTAGACTACTATCCCTCCAGAATATCGTCTTCTCTGTAGAACTGATAGGCTTTGGCCTATAATTTTCAAAGCTATACTCTTCTCCTGCTTTCAAAGATGATAACAACAAACACAATCATCTAGTGTAGGTTTTGAAAAGTAATTACAGGACAGGAACGTGGCTTGAGATGTATTCATCTAGTATGTCTTTCCTAGTATTTGGTACTAGGAAATCAGAGCATGTCTGGAGAAGGGTTAGTTTGGAAGTTCCTATTTTAAGAGGGAAGCTGGAACATTAGAGTAAGGTCCAGGGACAGTCAGCAGATATAAGATGTCTGGACTGTCATAAATACTTTGTATGGACTGGTGAGTTCAGTGTAGACTGACTCCCATCAGACGATCATAGTTTAAATAAAAGGGCCCTAAATTCAAATCCATCAATGACAGTTGAACTTGGGTTTTCTTATTTGCCAAATGAGTCAAAAACTTGGAACCCACGACTGTTGAATGGATCCTGACTCATGATGAACCTACAGGAGAGAGTGGAAGTGTTCCATAGGCTTCCAAAAGTTGTAATTCCTGCGGAAGTAGACTGCCACATCTTTCTCCTGTAGAGCAGCTCATGAGTTCAAGCCATTGACTTTTGAGTTAGCAACTGAGGGCTGTATCACCAGGACTCCATTTAAAAAATGTTGTTGTTGGTGTTAAGTGCCATCAAGTCGGTTCTGACTCATAGCGACCCTGTATAGGGTTTCTAAGGAGCAG
>NW_006414898.1:0-1038 GCF_000296735.1 Chrysochloris asiatica | reverse complement strand
TTTGTGGATTTTCTTTTAATCTCCATTTCTATTGTGTTAATGTTTACTGAATTTTTCTGATTTTCCTTTTTTAAATTTTGATGTAAAACTGTATTAATTTTCTTTGAGGTTACCCTGTAATTTATTAATTTTCCCCTGTTTAAAACAGTTTGTTTAAAATCTCCTTGGCTTTCTCACCATTTGGAAGTTCTGTGTCTATGCTGTTCCCTCTTTTTGCTTTGTAGTTGAATTCATTATAAATTGATATCTCTAGTTTCCTATGTTTAGTGTTATGGATTTGTTCTACTTTAAATACTTCTATATCTGGATTGGGTTCTGGGTGATGTTCCCATGGATGTTAGTCTCAGGTTGTTGTTGTCTGTTGTTGGTTCTTAGTCGGAAGAACACCCTTAAGTGTTTTTGTAAAGTTGGTCTTATATGATATTTGCTTGGCACTTTTTTTTTCTTTCATGATTTTGAATATATTCTCCCATTGCCTTCTTGCCTGCATGGTTTCTACGGAGAAATCAGAGCTTAGTTTTATTCATTATCCTTTTTAGGTAACTATTTGTTTTGCCTGAGCTGCTCTCAGAATTCTTCCCTTGTCTTTGGTTTTGGAAATTTTGATTATGATATGCCTTGGTGATTTTCTTTTGGGATCTACCCTGTTTGGGGTTAGTTCAGCTTCTGATATGTTTCTCTTCACATCTTTTATGATTTTAAGGAAATTTTCTTTCAATAACTCTTCGACAATTTATCTGTGCTTTTTATTGTCTCTTCCTGTTCTGGAATTCCCATCACCTGTAAGTTATTTCTCTTCATGGTGTCCCACATAACTCTTAGACTTCTTTTAGATGTTTTCTTTTTTTCCTGATTGTTTTTCTAGTATACTAGTATTGAAAGATTTATCTTTAAGATCACTAATTTGGGCTTTTATTGCTTTGAATCTATTCCTTTGCCCTTTCAATTTATTGTCTATTTCTGAAATCTTTGTATTAATCTCCTGGATTTCTTAATTGCAGATTTTATATAGTTTTAAAATTTGCATTTATTCTGTCT
>NW_006414897.1:3890-5133 GCF_000296735.1 Chrysochloris asiatica | reverse complement strand
AGAAGAATTGATGCTTTTGAGTTATGGTGTTGGAGGAGAATATCGAAAGTGCCATGGGCTATCTAAAGAACCAATAGATCCATTTTGGAAGAAGTGTAGCCAGAGTGCTTCTTGGAGGCCAAGATGGCTAAACTTTGTTTCTCATACTTCAGACATATTGTCAGGAGGGACCAATCGCTGGAGAAGGATATCATGTTTGGTAAGATAGAGGGTCAGAGAAATAGAGGAAGACCCCAAATGAGATGGATTGGCCAAGTGGCAGCATTGATGGACTCAAGTGTAGCAACAGTAGTGATGTTAGCCCAGGATTGGGCAGTGTTTTGTTCTGCTGTGCATAAGGTCACTATGGGTCGGTTCCAACTTGTTGGCACCTAACAACACCAACAACAAATCAGCAAATGGGTAATGAAACAAGAATTCGATCTTGGTCCCATCTGTCAGGTAATGCCATTAGAAGTCCAAGCAGCAAAGTACTTATATGTAATGTAACTTTTCCAAACACATGAAATGAAATTATGTGTATGACCTGGGAGCCCATTTATGACTTGAAACCACTGCATTACCAATAGCTGTACTCTAGACTTTATGTTTGTTCTTGGATTAGCAGCTGACCACTTAACCATTGTGTCAGAAGGTGGGAGAAGAAATGAAATGGAGAAAACTATATTGTGTTTGCAGAAGGCCAAAATGATCATTTAAAGGGCAGAGTTAAAATAGGGCTTGCCAAAGGGTGAAATATTTAGGAATAAATGTAACCAGAGAAACAAAGAACCTATACAAAGAAAACTACAAAACAGTACTACAAGAAACCAAAAGAGACTTACAAAAATGGAAGAACATAACATGTTCCTGGATAGGAAGACTCAATATTGTGAAAATGTCAATACTACCCAAAGCAATTTACACATATAATGCAATCCCAATCCAGATTCCAAAGACATTCTTCAAAGAGATGAAAAACAAAACAAAACAAAACAAAACAAAAAAACAATTACAAACTTTATATGGAAAGAAAGAGACCCGGGATAAGCAAAGCATTGCTCAAGAAGAAGAACAAGGTTGGAACCTCTTACTTCCCAATTTCAAATTTTACTACAGGGCTACAGTGTTCAAAACAGTCTGGTACTGGTAACTTAGACATTGGCTACCCAAAATGGGGGGGCTACAAAGGCAAGAAGTGACTGCCTTACAAGCTTTCAAGAGGGAACCTAGTTTCAGAGGTTACAGGGAAAGGTAGAATCTC
>NW_006414897.1:1820-2452 GCF_000296735.1 Chrysochloris asiatica | reverse complement strand
ATAACAACCAACAGTGACATATTGAAATTTATCTGGCAAGAAGCTGAAAGAAGTTTTTTTCTTCTCTCCCTCCTCTCCCTTTTCTGCGATTATAGACTACAATATCATCAAGTTTGTTTTTGTTATTGTTTTTGTTGTTGCTGTTTTGCTGTTTTATGCTCCCCCTTCTGCCTTTGGGGGACTCTTTCTCTCCCTATATTACCCAAGAAGAGACAAAAATTGCTGCCATATAGTCAAGCTACAATCACACTCTATAGAACACCAAAATCCAGGCAAGAACCATACCAACTGCCATATACCAGGGAGGCAGACCACACCTGTGAGAGTTACTCTGAGTTAAGCAATAAAAAGAGTGAAAAGGGAAGCTCACATCCTGATCACATCTACCTGGAAGCAATCAGAAAGCATAAAAAATAACAAAACACATAGTCAATTAAGTATTAAGGCCACATATAAACACTAAACATATCCAAGAAGCAAAAGCAGATGACCATATCAGCACATGTCCAGAAACAAGATAAAATGTCTGAGACAAATGACATAGAGGTAGACTTGGACTCCATTCTGGAAGGAGGGCAGGCCTTGGAAATGCCTGAGAAGGAATTCAGAAAAATGATTATAAAATGTTTCAA
>NW_006414897.1:0-1140 GCF_000296735.1 Chrysochloris asiatica | reverse complement strand
CAACCAAGAATCCTTTACCCAGCAAAGCTATCAATCAAATACGACAGTGTAATCAAAACATTCCAGGATAAACAGAAGCTAAGGGATTTTGCCAAAGACAACTCCTGCACTAAAAAATATCCTAAAGGGAGTTCTGTGGACTGAGAACCAAAAAGAACAGACAACAAGCAGAGATTGATATATGTGGCAGTACCACCCTGAACTCAATCAACAAATGGAAGAGTTGAGAACAGAGCAAAACTATAAGAACAAACTCAGAGAATCTGGAAGGTCAGTCTATGATCAAAACAATTACAATGTAAAAGAAGGTAAACGTGTAAGAACAGAGATCCATATGGTGAGAAGGTCAGGTAGAATATAGAATAAAATAGACTGTATTAAATGGAGGGAAAAGTTAATGGACTATAAGGTAACTTCAGAGAAAATTAACACTTCATAACATACCAATAAAATGAAAATCCAAGAAGAACATGGAAACATTAAAACTATGAGGAAACTCACAAGAAAGAACACAAAAAAACGTGAACTCAGCAAAGGAAAACACACAGAACAAAGAAAGCAGCAACATCACCAAAAAACATACATAATAGCAGCAATTAATCCATACCTACAGCTGCTCCTCAGAAATCCTATACAGGGTCGCTATGGGTCAGAACCAACTCGGCGGAACTTAACAACAACAAAATAGATAATTACACTGAATGTAAATGGATTAAATACACCACTTAAGAGATGGGGGGTGGCAGAATGGATAAGAAAACAAGATCCTTCAATATGCTGTCTGCAAAAAATACACATCTCACACACAGAGACAAAAACATCAAAGGATGGGAAAAAATACACCAAGCTAATTGCAATAAAAAACAAACAGGAGTGGCAGTAGTAATCTCTGATAAAATAAACTTTAGGGCAAAAACCAGAATGATAGTTAAATATTGACATTATCTAATTATTAAAGGGACATTTGAACAAGATGACATAACCATAATAATATCTATGCTCCCAATGAAAGAGCTCCAAAATATATAAATCAAACTCTAATAGATTTTTTAAAAGAAATAGACAAATCTACAATAAGAGTGGGTGATTTTAATATACCACTTTCAAAAATGGATAGAACAACCAGAAAGAAACTTAAAA
>NW_006414896.1:4372-5418 GCF_000296735.1 Chrysochloris asiatica | reverse complement strand
GGAGCGGCTGGTAGTTTCGAACCGCTGACCTTAAGGTTCGCAGCCTGATTCGTAACCACTACGCTACCAGAGTTCCATAGGTCTTGCAAAATTCTATCATACAGTTTCCATTACTATTTCCATCATAAAGGCCGTATTTTCCAGCTACTTCCTTTTTGATTCCAACCTTTGTTTTCCATATTAGTAATTATCAATGCATCGTGATTGCATGTCAGATCAATTTCAAACTGAAGAAGTTGGTAGAATTCTTCAATTTTATCATCACTGGTTTAGTGATTAGTGATTACATTTGAATAATGGTAATATTAACTAGTCTTCCTTGTAGACATATTGATATTATCCTATCACAGACAGCATTGAACTTCAAGAGAGATCTTGAAATGCTCTCTTTGACAATTGATTTTCATTTATTTTGGATTTCGGAGACTGTAACTTTTACAGGAACAAATAGTCTCTTTTCAGCGTAGAGTGGTTGGTGAGTTGAAACCACTGTCCTTATGATTAGCAGCACACTACCTCACCAACCATGCCGCCAAGACTCTTCTTGTCACTGAAAGATGATGTAATTTAGTTATCTGTTTTCCTTATACTCTATATCTTGCTTTCAAACTGCATTAAGAGTACAGGCTTTTGGCTGTTAAATTTGATAATATATAAAACAGCTTATAAAATGAGTATCTCAATCTCAAATCCTAGGAATGATCTGAAATGTGTTTATACCCTAATGGCACACAATGACAACATTGGTCAGTTACTTACTGAACATCTAGTATGTATATGGAACAGTGCTAGTAATTGGGCATGTAGTAATGGGCACATTAATGTCTAAAGATTATTAATGGAAACACAGTCACATATAATCTATAAAATAAAATACAGGTTCTATAACATATGCATAATATTACTTGCTGTTGTAAACTGCCATTGAGTCGGTTCTGACCCATAGTGACCCTGTATAGATTTCTGAGGAGCGGCTGGTGAGTTTGAACTGCTGACCTTGCAGATCAAACCGACTTTGCAGTACAACACATTAACCCACAGTGCCA
>NW_006414896.1:0-1248 GCF_000296735.1 Chrysochloris asiatica | reverse complement strand
AAGACCAGAAGAGTTGTGGGATGACATCAAGAACATCATACATGAAGAATACAAAAAGTCATTGAGAAGAAAAGAAAGAAGGAAAAGGTCAAGATGGATTTCAGAAGAGACACTGAAACTTGCTCTCCAGCACAGAGATGCTAAAGCAAATGGAAGAAATGAGGAGATCCTAGAGCTGAACAGAAAATTTCAAAGTTCAGCTTGAGAAGATAAAGCAATATATTACAACAAAATGCACAAAGATCTGTAATCAGAAAACCAAAAATGAAGAACACGCTCCACATTTCTCAAGCTGGGGGAACTGAAGAAAAAATTCAAGCCCCGACTTTCGTTATTGAAAGATTCTCTGGGAAAATTATTGAATGATGCAGAAAGCATCAAGAGAAGATGGAAGGAAATGGTTCACGTTCAACCATTTCAAGATGTAGCATATGATTAAGAGCCAATGTTACTGACGGAGGAAGACCAAGGTGCATTGAAGGAATTGGCAAAGAACAAGGCACCAGGAATTGATGGAATAAAAATTGAAATCTTTCAAGAAAGTGAGGAGGCACACACTCATCTCTGCCAAGAAATTTGGAAGACAACTATCTGGCCAACTGACTGGAAGAGATCCATACTTGTGCCCATTCCAAAGAGAGGTGACTCAATGAATGCGGGAATCATCGGACAATCACTTTGATATCCATGCAAGCATAGTTTTACTAAAGGTAATACAGAAACGGCTGCAAGCATACATTGACATACAACTTCCAGAGGTTCAAGCTCTGGATTCAGAAGAGGCTGTGGAATGAGGGATATCATTGCTGATGTCCAATGGCTCTTGGCTGAAAGCAAAGAATATCAGAAAAATGTTTACCTGTGCTTTATTGACTACGCAAAGTCTTTTGATTATGTGGATTATGACAAGCTATGGACAGCATTGTGAAGTATGAATATTCTGGAACACTTAGTTGTGCTCATGAGGAATCTGTACATGGACCAAGAGGCAGTTGTTTGAACAGAACATGGGAACACTGAATGGTTGAAAATTAAGAAAGGTGTGCAACAAGGTTGTATTCTTTCACCATACTTATTCAACCTGTATGCTGAACAAATAATCTAAGAAGCTGGGTTATATGAAGTAAAATTTGGCATCATGTTTGGAGAAAGACTCATTAACAACCTGCTATATGCAGATGATAGAACCTTGCTTGCTGAAAGTGAAAAGGACTTAAAACATTTCCTGATGAAGATCAAAGAGCACAG
>NW_006414895.1:0-5191 GCF_000296735.1 Chrysochloris asiatica | reverse complement strand
GTCTCTGCTCTCTGTTTTGAGTGTTGGCTTCATCCTCATGCCAAATCAAAATGGCCGTTGAAGTTAGGAACCTCATATTTGTAGATCTCAGTATCTAGAGTGTCTAGATTTGCAGCCTGATTTCTACATTGGACAGTTGCACAAGTAACAGAGAGATCCACTTCTGGAAACTTATTCGAAAAGAGTGAGGAAGAACTTTTCCATCAGCCCTGAACAAACATTTCTTTAAGTTTCAGTAGTCCGAATTGGGTCCGCAGCCAGCACTGACCTAATCCCTGGAAGAGAGAGAAGATTTTCTTATCAGATCCATCTCTGAAATTAGCGGTGTGCTCAGTTTCTCTTGTGGTTTAGGGGCCTTGTGGGAGAGGGCTGAATAATAGAAACAGAACTGAGATTTAGTTAGGAGCAGTGACTGCGTTAGAAGTCCGGGGAATGGTTTCTTGTAGTCAAGTGGGCAGAGTGTTAGAGTTTCCTAAATTATAGTTATCATGAGTTGTTTTCAAGTTTCTGCCTTATATAAAAGTAACCTGTTTTTTGCTTTAGTGGAGTTATTTCCTGGCATCATACTATCACCAGAATCTAATGAAATTTCTTTAGCTGCTTATTGGTAAAGATTCTTCAGAAAAATTATTTTCTGAGGTAATTATCATTTGTATGCTGTATAGGTGAATGATAGGTGTTGGATGCCTAAGTCAGAGTTCACGCTTCTCTCTCTGTTGTCAAGTAGTGATGTTATTGCTAAAGAAACCAGTTAAAGTGGGTCTGACATATTTTCATCGAGTGGTTTATTTATTTTTCTCACTTTATTGTGAACTGAGTGAAGGTTTACAAAGCAGATCATCAGGTTTACATTAAACAATTCATACACTTTGTTTCATCTCAAATGATTGCAGTCACCTCATGGAACAACAGTTATCTCATTTCTTCACTGTGCTTATTTCTAGTCTACCCTCCTTCTCATCCCTTCTCAACTATGTCCTTAAGTAAATGTTGGCCTTTTGATCTTGAAAGTTGATCATTCCATGGTGAGCCTACCTTGCTAGTGCTGTTGTTCCCCCTACATACCTATCTACTTGTTAAGTGCCATCAAGTCGATTCTGACCCATAGTGACCCTGTATAGGGTTTCCAAGGAGCAGCTGGTGAGTTTGAACCACCGACCTTGCAGTTCAAATGACTTTGCAGTCTAATGCATTAGCCCACAGTGCTACACCATGACTATCTACTGCTTGGCTGAAAATTAGGCCATGAGGGTGAGTTCTGTTCCAGATCTGGAGGGTCTTAGAAGACCATAGTCTCGGGTTCCTCCACCCTTTTTCTGACCAGTAGTAAGCCCTGTCTTTTGTATAAATATATATATATATATAATGTTTAGTTTCGTCCCTTTTTTTTTTTAAATTTTTCTATTCTGTCCAGGACCTTCTAATGTGATCCCTTTCAGGGCAGTTGGTGGTGGTAGCTGAGCACCATCTAGTTCTTCTGGTCTCAGAGTCATGGTAACTAGGTTCACATGTTCCATTGGACTAGTTTGATTCCAGCTATCTTTAATTTTCATCACTCTTCTTTCTTCAGAACACAGAGAAACCAATAGTTGCACCTCAGATGGTCGATTATAAGCTTTTAAGATTCTAGTCCCTACTCACCAAAGTAGGGTACTGAACATTGTCTTTGTGGGCTATGTTATGCCAATTGATCATGGAGTCCTTTGAGACTGTGGTCCTGAGCTCCCAGCCAAGCAACTCATTGCCTTAAGGTGTTTGATAATATCTAAGAAGTTTTAATTATTTTGTCCCCTGTATTCTTCACATAAGGAGCTCTGGTAGTGTAGTGGTTACGAATCGGGCTGTGAACCACAAGGTCAGCAGTTCGAAACTACCAGCTGTTCCGCAGGAGAAAGATGAGGTTTTCTGCTCCCGTAAAGATTTCCAGCCTCGCAACCCTGTATAGGGTTGCTATTAGTTGGAACCGACTCCATGGCACTTAACAACAATAACAACATTCTTCACATCTGTTGTTGTTGTTAAGTACCATTGAGTTGGTTCCAATTCATAACAACCCAGCATAGGGTTCCCAGGGAGCAGCTGGTGGGTTTGAAGTGCTAACCTTGTGGTTTGCAGTCTAGTGCTTATCCTACAGCACCACTTCAGGAGATGCTCCACACCTAGTGGTTACTTATCAAAAACAAAAAAGACAGCAGCTCTCTATTTTAAGACTGGGTCTGTTTGGCACATAATCAGAAAGGTGACTCATGTGGCCAATACATTTATGAAAAGGCACACAACGTCATTAGTCATCAGTAAAATACTAGTTGAAATCACATTGAGATATCAGATTGGCTAAAATGAAAAAGACTGACAATGCCAACTATTGACAAGTGTTGGCAATTTATATTCCCAAATCACTGCTATTGGAATTATAAATTAATTTAACCACTTGGAAAACTGACAGTATCTACTAAAATTGAACAGAACATCTACCCAGTGATCCAATGATTCCTCTTCTTAGAATGGGTCCCAAAGAAATGACGACATACATTCACTGAAAGACATGTACATGAATGTTTATAGAAACTTAATTCACCGTATGTTCTTAGAATTGTAAACAACCCACATTTCCATCAACAGAATAAATTGTTTTATATTTATGCAATGAAACAATACCCAACAATAAATGAACTATTGATTCACATCACAATATGGATGAAATATTTAATAAAAGAAACCAGACACAAAAGGGAACCCACTGTATGATTATATGAGATACCAGTACAGACACAACTCTAATGTGGCTTAAAGATCACCACAGGTTTAGAGATTAACATGGTTAATTGTGGTTATGTGGATGGAGGCCGGTATAGACTCAGATTGGGGAAAAGGCTCTCCTAGGATACTGGAGATGTTCTACATATATTGATCTGTGGTTATAAGAGTATAAAAAATTAATTGTGGATTAATGTGTTGGACTGCAAAGTTGGTTTGAACCGCAAGGTCGGTGATTCAAGCTCACCAGCTACTCCTTGGAAACCTTAAACAGGGTCACTGTGGGTCAGAACTGACTCGACAGATCTTAACAACAACAACAACACATACAATACTGTATGTTTTCCCTCAAAAATGTTGAAAGAAAAAGATTGAACCTTTATAAAGATATGACAGATGTCTACTATATAGCTCTTCATTAATGTTGATTGGTAAATACTGATGTATGGTGCCTAAAGATTTGACTGTCATTTGAGATTAATTTATGGTATAATGTTATTTTTTTCTTATGATCACAGTAATTATACACTGAGTCCCACAAACCATATGTATGTGAAGCCTGCTAGGGAGTGAGTTTTATTGCCGTCCTGTCAGTGGGGCCAGTATTTGAGCATGGCTTTGTAAATTGTCACTCTGACTTGTGTTCACTGATGGACATATAAATCAGCCACAAAGCAGGAGAGGCTTTGATGCCTGCCCTCTTTTGTGGTAAATACATTTTTCATCAGACTTGGAGTAGAAACACAATTTGGAAAATATGTCCTTTTACATTAATGTATTATTTTTTTCTTTCTTCTTATATGTTTATGTTTTATGTTCTTTTTTATTGTTTTTAGCCCCTTTCTTTCGTCCCTCAGCTGTTTTTTCATTGTTGTTGTTGTTAAGTGCCGTCGAGTCAGTTCTGACCCATAGCGACCCTGTACAGGGTTCCCAAGGGTGTAAATCTTTACAGGAGTAGAAAGCCTCATCTTTCTCCTGCGGAGCAGCTGGTAGTTTTGAACCGCTGACCTTAAGGTTTGCAGCCCGAGTCTACGGCCATACCACCCTGAATGTGCCCGATCTCGTTTTTTCATTATCATCCCCTTAAACCTTTTTAGAAAAAATTTCCTTAATGTTACTTTTTCATGAAATGTTAATTCTGTAGATATACTGTATATTGTGTGCTTCCTGTACATATACATTTATATATGAACATTAAAAGGTTTTATTCTTCAAGATTTCATTTTCAACCTCCTGGGGGCAGTGTTACCCTGGAGAATGCATGCTATTGGAGAAAAAAAAAGTCCAGATTATCATAAATGGAGGCACCTAAAAATTACTATGTATCCTGGCAATAATAAAAAAAAAAAAGGTACTTAGGAAAAGGTACTACTCTCCCTTTCCCACCCACTCTGTCACCTCTCCACTCCCCCATTAAACAATTAAAGATAAAGGCAGTGCTTGTTGAATTTCTGGTTGAACTAGAGAAGTAACTTTCCCAGTCCTGAGGTAGGGATGCCCTCCTCTCTTCTGTATGTGGAGAATGGCTCTCTGCTATTGCTGTCCATTCAGCTAAATGGACAAAGGTGACGTACTGGCTGGATAGGTTTATGTCAAGTCTAGTGACTTAGGGCAGGCTGATTAGAGATACACATCTGAGCTGGGGTGGTGAGGACTTGGGGAATTTGGTCTTCCAAGTTCTAGTTAAACATGCTGGGTGGGTTTTCCAGAGACCTTTTGTGATATTACAAGTGGGTTTTTTTTTTTTTAAATACCTACTCTTAACCTTGCATTTGTACTTCTCTTCTCAAGGAGGGGCAGTGGGCGGGGAAGCCAAGAGAAACCCAAATCTTCAGAATCGTATCCCACACTATCTGTGACTACCTTCCTGTGGGAAGGAGTCGGTATTTATTTACTTGTTTATTTTGGTGACAATATATGCACAGTTATATGTCATTTCAACCGTTCCTACATGTGCACCTCAGTGACACTGATGACATTTTTCATGTTGTGCAAACATTCTCCCATCTTTCTCTAAATTGTTCCACCACTGTTCAGTTAAACTCACTACCCCTAAACTTCTCATCTAAACTTTTGAGTTGCTGTTATTAGTTTGATCTGACATAGATAATTCTTTGAAACAGTACAGTGCTCAAAGCAGACATATGTAACTTATTAAGGTAAACTGTTTTTGTGTCAGCAAAGACTTCTAGTGATACTTTGGTTTAAGGTATAATGGGCAATAGTTTTACGAGTTTATCTAGCCTCAGTGGCCCTAGAATATCTGTGTTCCATGAGAATTTGAAAGTGTCTTTTGTATTTTCCCCACTTCTGATCAGAAGTCATCTATAGAATGTTTGATCAAAATGATCAGTAATGGTAGCCAGGCCTCATCCAGCTCTTCTAGTTTGATGGCAAAGGAAGCACCTAGAAACACAATCCATTTCCTCCTCTA
>NW_006414894.1:0-5205 GCF_000296735.1 Chrysochloris asiatica | reverse complement strand
AAAAAAAAAAAAAAAAGACTATTATCACAGACTGCCAGAAAAAAAACAAATGTCTATCTTGGAAGAAGTACAGCCAGAATGCTCCTTAGAAGTCAGGATGGTGAGACTCCACCTCTCATACGTTGGACATGTTGTCAGGAACAGCAGTCCCTGGAGAAGGATATCCTGCTTGGTAAAGCAGAGGATAAGTAAAAAAGGAACAAAGAGGAAGACTCTCAATCCTCAAGATAGACTGACACAGTGGCTGCAACAATGGGTTCAAACACAATGATTGTGAGGCTTGCCCAGCACTGGGCAGTGTTTCCTTCTGCTGTGCATACAGCCCCTGTGATTTGGAAGCCGTTCAACGGGACCTACAACAACACAGCAAGGGCAAAAGACATCTGGAAATTTAATCACCAACACATTTTGCTCTAAGGGAGGGTTCTCATTCTTTATCTTGAGTTAATTTCTTTCAGCTGTCAAAAACCTAAATTACTTCAACAAACATCAAAAATTCGTGTAACCGAATATATTTATTGTGAGGAGTTATGATGTAAATTAGGCAGCATCACCCAAACAAGTTTGGAAGGTGCTCTGAAGAGGGGACAGTGAGAGCAGGTTATATAGATCAGTCATTGTTATAATAATTTCTCAGAAGATAATATACAAGCCCATGGTAGGTGGCAGACATGATCACCAAGGTCTCACCTACAGCCACATAGAGTCAGACCCTGGAGTTCCTGATTTTGTTAACTGGTTGATCATAGATAATTTTCCAAAGGAACCCAGTGCCTGAGGGCAAGTGTCTCCTAAAGCTGTTTTATCAAGCTTGTGCTCAACCTGCAGGTGACACCAAGAAACCAGTTACATCAAGGCCCAAACGGACACCTGAGGGTGGATAACCTGTGTCAGTCACCGCAATTCCATAAACCCAGAAATCTGGATTTGGGTTAAGTTGCTGCTGGGTTAAGTTGTCACAAAATCATTTTGATTCTGGACCAATAAACAACATTCTTATCAACTGAGAAAAGATTGAAGTTGTCAAGGACTTGATTCTTCTTGGATCAACACTCACAGAAGCAGCAGTCAAGAAATTAAATGATGTATTGCATTAGGCAAATCTGCTGCACAAGACATCTTTAAAGTGTTGAAGAGCAGAGATGTCAGATTGAGGACTAAGGTGCGCCTGACCTAAGCCTTGGTATTTTCAATAACCTCATATGCATGCAAAAGCTGGACAGTGAATAAGGAAGACCCTAGAAGAATTGATGCTTTTGAGTTATGGTGTTTGAGGAGAATATGGAAAGTGCCATAGGCTGCCAAAAGAACCAATAGATCTGTTTTGGAAGAAGTGCAGCCAGAGGGTTCTTGGAGGCCAGGATGACTATACTTTGTCTCTCATACTTTGGACATATTGTCAGGAGGGACCAGTTGCTGGAGAAGGATATCATGTTTGGTAAGGTGGAGGGTCAGAGAAAAAGAGGAAGACCCCCAACGAGATGGACTGGCCAAGTGGCAGCATCGATGGACTCAAGCGTTACAACAGTAGTGAGGTTGGCCCAGGATCAGTCAGTGTTTCGTTCTGCTGTGCACAAGGTCGCTATGGGTTGGTACCAATTGGATGGCACCTAACAACAACAAATCCAAAGGGAAACAAAAGCAGTTCTCCCATCTGTCTCTTTTAACCAGGAAGGAAACACTTTCTAAAAGTACCCCCACCAACACCTCACTTACTGCCCCCAGGAGATTTACCTCAGGTCTGACTGACCATATGCTCACCTAAAAAAAAATGAGTGGGGTAGAAGACCAGTTTTGCCTAATTATGGTGTATCCCCAGGGCTAGAATACAGAATTAACTCTCTTAGGACCCAGAACTTGCATGAAATCTGGATCCCATTAGCAAAGAAGAAAGTGGGAACCACAGTCAGTTGGTTAGGCAGCCTCAGTGCCTCCAGCATTATGTTGGGCACTGAGAGTCAGCAGTAGACCTGACAGGTGGGGAGTATCCCATTAGAGGGGAAAAGGCGTTCCTGGCAGGGAGAAGTAGCTGATGAGTCCCAGCCCCGAGGAGAAGGACACCTGACAGATGTAGTAGAGAGGACATCCCTGACACTGAGGCCAACTGCCACTGACTGAAACACTTTCTCAGAACCCATTCTCTGTTGATTTCCAAAATCCATTTCTTCCCTGTGGTTTCTGCTGTAGCTGTACCTTTTGGTCACAAAACACATGCATAGCAACATGGGTCAGCACTGTGCCTGGCACAAGCATAGCCCCTTTTCAGTTTGGATTTGAACAGTATGGACTTAGGCTCTTAGGGGAAGCAGAAGGGACATAGAGTAGATTGAAATGTCAGCACCAACTCATAGCAACCCTACGCACAATAGAGTGAACACTGCCTAGTCCCGCACCAACCTCACAATCATTGCTAAGCCTGAGCCCATTGCTGTTGCTACTCCGCTAATCCATCTAGTAGGGGGCTTCCTCTTTTTCTCTGACTCTCCATTTTACCAAACACTCTCCAGGGACTAGGTCTCCTGATAATACGTCCAACTTATGAGAGACGAACTCTGGCCATCCTGGCATCCAAGAAGCAGTCTGGCTGTACTTTTTCCAACACAGATTGGTTTGTTCTTTTGGCAGTCTGTGGTACTTGTAATATTCTCCTCCAACACCATAACGCAAATGTATCCACTCTTCTACTGTCTTCCTTATTCACTGTCCAACTTTCACATGCACATCAGGTTATTGAAAATGTCACAGCTTTGGTCAAGTACACCTTAGCCCACAAACTGACATCGTTGCTCTTCAACACTTTAAAGAGGCCTTGTGTAGCAGATGTGCCTAATACAATACATCATTTGATTTCGTGAGTGCTGCTTCCAAAGTGTTGATGATCGATTTGAGCAAAATGGAGTTTTTGACAACTTCAATCTTTTCTCCATTTATATGGATGTTGTTTATTGGTCCAGTGGAGAGGATTTTTGTTTTCTTTACATTGAGGTGCAACCCATACTGAAGGCTGTGGTCTTGGATCTTCACCAGTAAGTATTTTAAGTTCTCTTCACCTTCAGCAAGCAAGGTTGTATCATCTGCAGATCTCAGATTGAAATCCTATTGCCACATTTTTCTTCACATAATCCAAATTCTTGGATTATTTGCTCAGCATACAGATTGAATAAGCATGGTGAAAGAATATAACTCTAGTGCACACCTTTCCTAATTTTAAACCATTCACATTCAGTGTCTCCTTGTTCTGAACAACTGCTTTTTGGTCTATTTACAGGTTCCTCATGAGCACAATTGGAGTCCTGGTGTGGTGCTGTGGGTTAATGTGCCAGACTGCAAAGTTGTTTGAATCGCAAGGTTGGTGGTTCAAGCTCACCAGTCACTCCTTGGAAATCCTATACAGGGTCGCTATGGGTCAGAATCAACTCAACAGCACTTAACATGAGCACAATTAAGTATTCTGAAATACTCATTCTACATAATGTTGTCTATAGCTTGTCATGATCCACACAACCGAAAGCCTTTGCATAGTCAATAAAACATATGTAAACATATTTCTAGCATTCTCTGCTTTCAGTCAAGATACATCTGACATCAGCAATAATATCAGTCCCTCATTCCATGTCCTCTTCTGAATCCAGCTTTAACCTCTGTAAGTTCTCTCTCAATGTATGGTTGCAGCCATTTCTATATTGTCTTTAGAAAGAAATGTGATAGATAGGGTCAAGTAAAGAGGATGCCAGGAAGATCAAAGTCAACACTGTCATTGCCTCCTATTAGCTGTTAGGGTCAGAACCCAGCCCAAACACGGGGAGAAAGAGGGAAATGAAAAGAGGGTGGTCCTAGCATCCACCAGTGCTCAGGACCCAAGGCCATTTGGGCTGCTCAGAAATAACCCAATGAGTTTGGAACTGGCCATTGCTCCCCACTATGCTCCCATCCTGAACTCACCACTTATAAGTGAGTCCTTACTTTGCACTCCCATTCACAGTCCCTTCCTCTCTCTTCCTGTCTTTGCACACACTGTTCCCACCTCCAGGAACATATTACCTGCCCTCCCAACCACTTTACTAGGCAACCTTGTCTCCTTCCTTCAAGTCTTTGCTTGTCTGTCCCATTAATGGTGGGAGAGGGAAGAATATTCTTTCTCTCCCATCCTAGGTCTGGGGATGCCCCTAATCTGAATAACGGTCTGTGGCACCCTTCAGACCTTAAGTACATGAGGACAGTGACACTATTTCCAACTCCCTGCTCATTAATCAGTTTTTGATCAACTGAATGAACAGAAGCTCTCCATAAACTGTAAATTTCATCACCAAGGGGCCTGCCTTCCCCTCTCCACCTCATCCCCCATCCCCAAAAAAATTCCTTCTTTGAAAGAAAGTAGAGGCCTCCTCCCACAGTGATATTTACCTTATAGTTCCCATAAGTTCCCAGAAAACAGAAAATGCATTCAAAGAAATTCAAATAAAAAGAGCCTTGGTAAGAAAGGGCAAGCCTCATATTTGTAACCTTATTAAAGTCATAGGCCCTGATGGGTCAGTCTCAGTGCCTCAGACACACAGTCTGAAAACCACAAAAGGAATTAAAGAGAAATACATTTTTTAAACTTTGCATCTCTCAAAGGATATAAGAAAGATGTTGCTGTGTAATGTGTGACAGACAGCACTTCAGCAATCCCATGTTCATGCAAACTGTGGAGCCTCCACACAGAGAACCATTCCTTCGCCATCAGCTCAGCCTGTTCCTTTCTCTTTCTCTCTTTTTCTCACTCACTCTATTTTTTAAGTAGAACTAACTTAACCTTCTCTTCAACCCTCCCTTCTTCCTCCCACCTCGCTGAACCTGTATTTGTACACCAGTCTTGTATCCCTTTATGAGGAGTTCTGGTAGTGTAGTGGTTACAAATTGGGCTGAGAACTGAACTGCAAGGTCAGTAGTTCGAAACTACCAGCTGTTCCAAAGGAGAAAGACGAGGCTTTCTGCTTCTGTAAAAATTTACAGCCTCGGTTTTATGAAGTAAGTATAACCCTCACACCAAAACCAGGGAAGGACATCACTAAGAAAGAAAACTATAGACCAATATCCCTCATGAACCTAGATGCAAAAATTCTCAACAAACTCCTAGCCAACAGAATTCAGCAACACATCAAAAAGATAATACATCATGATCAAGTGGGATTCATATCAGGGATGCAAGGATGGTTCAACATT
>NW_006414893.1:2843-5270 GCF_000296735.1 Chrysochloris asiatica | reverse complement strand
CAGGTTGGACACATCTGCCATGTAGCTAGAACTCTATATATGGACATGTTGCACTACTCTGCCATGTAGCTTGTTGTTGTCAGGTGCTATCGAGTCGGAACAGACTCATAATGACTCCATGAACAGCAGAACGAATCAATGTCCGATCTGGGCCAGCCTCACTACCGCTGTCACACATGAGTCCATCATGATGCCACCTGGCCAATCCATCTCGTTAGGGGTCTTCCTCTTTTTCTCTGACCCTCTACCTTACCCAGCATGATATCCTTCTCCAGCGACTGTTTCCTCTGGCCAATATGTCCAAAGTATGAGAGACGAAGCTTAGCCATCCTGGCCTCCAAGGAGCACTATGGCTGTACTTCTTCCAAAAGAGATCTATTGGTTCTTTTAGCAGTCCATGGCACTTTCAGTATTCTCCTCCAACATGTAGCTTGCACTCTGTATATAGACAAGATGGTCTCATCAGCCTTGTAGATAGAACTCTGTAAATGGAAATGATTAACTACCCTGCCATGTAGCTAGCTCTCTGTATATACACAAGGTGGACTCATCTGCCTTGTAGCTAGAACTCTGTATATGGAAATGTTCACTACCCTACCATGTATCTAGCTCTCTGTATATGGACATTTTGGACTTATCTTACATGTAGCAGGCTCTCAGTCTATGGACATGTTGGACTCATCTGCCATGTAGCTATTATCCTGTATATGGACATGTTGTACTACTCTGCATTGTAGCTAGCTCTCTGTATATAGACAAGTTGGACTCATCTGCCTTGTAGCTAGTACCTTATATATGGACATATTGGACTGCTTTGCCATGTATCTAGCTCTCAGTATATGGACATGTTGGACACATCTGCCATGTAGCTAGATCTCTGTAAATGGAAATGTTGCACTACCCTGCCATGTAGCTAGCTCTCTATGTATGAACATATTGGACTTGTCTGCCATGTATCTAGCTCTCAGTATATGCACATGTTGGACTCATCTGCCATGTAACTAGTACCCTGTATATGGACATGTTGTACTACTCTGTCATGTAGCTAGCTCTCTGTGTATAGACAAGTTGGACTCATCTGCCTTGTAGCTAGAACTCTGTATATGGAAATGTTGCACCACACTGCCATGTAGCTAGCTCTCTGTATATGAACATATTGGACTTGTCTGCCCTGTAGCTAGCTCTCAGCATATGTGCATGTTGGACTCATATGTCATGTAGCTACTACCCTGTATATGGACATGTTGGACTACTCTGCCATGTAGCTAGCTCTTAGTATATGGAAACTTTGGACTCATCTGCCATGTAGCTTGAACTCTGTATATGGAATTGATGCACTACTCTGCCATTTAGCGAGCTCTTTGTATATGTAAATTTTTTCTCGTCTGACATGTAGCTAGCTCTCAGTATACCGATAAGGTGGACTCATCTGCCTTGTAGCTAGAACACTGTATATGGAAATGGTGCACAACCCTGCCATGTGGGTAGCTCTCTGTATATAGACCAGTTGGACTCATCTGCCTTATAGCTAGTACTCTGTATATGGAAATGTTGCAGTACCCTGACATGTAGCTAGCTTTCTGTACGTGGACACGTTGAACACATCTGCCATGTAGCTAGCACTATGTATATGTAAATATTGCACTACCCCTGCCATGTAGCTAGCTCTCTGTATATAGTCAAGTTGGACTCATCTGCCTTGTAGCTAGAACTCTGTATGTGGAAATGTTTCAATACACTTCCATGAAGCTAGCTCTAGGTTTATAGACAAGATGGACTCATCTAACTTGTAGCTAGAACTCTGTATATGTAAATATTGCACCACCCCTGCCATGTAGCTACCTCTCTGTATATAGACAAGTTGGACTCATCTGCCTTTTTGCTAGAACTCTGTATATAGACATATTGGACCACTCTGTCATGTAGCTAGCTCTCAGTATATGGACACGTTGGACACATCTTCCATGTTGATAGCTCTCTGTATATGGGCATTTTGGACTCTTCTGCTATGTATCTACCTCTCTGTACATAGATATGTTTGATTGAACTGCCAAATATGTAGCTCTCTAGCTCTCTTTATATGAACATATTGGATTTGTCTGCCATGTAGCTTGCTCTCAGTATATGGACATGTTGGACTCATCTGTCATGTAGCTAGTACCCTGTATATGGACATATTGCACTACCCTGCCATGTAGCTAGCGCTCTGTATATGGACATTTTGGACTCATCTGCCATGTAGCTAGCTCTCTGTAAATGGATATGTTGGACAGATCTACCAAGAAGGACCTCTCTGTATGTATATATTGGACTTGCCTGCCATGAATCTACTACCATGAATATGGACATGTTTGACTACTCTGTCATGTAGCTATCTCTTAGTATATAAACACGTTGGACACATCTGCCATGTAGTTAGAACCCTGA
>NW_006414893.1:0-2259 GCF_000296735.1 Chrysochloris asiatica | reverse complement strand
TTGCACTACCATGCCATATAGCTAGTTCTCTGTATATTAACCTATTGGACTTGTCTGCCATGTAGCTTGCTCTCTATATATGAGCATATAGGACTTATTTTCCGGGCAGTTAGTACCCAGAATATGGACATGTTGCACTACTCTATCATGTAGCTAGCTCTCTGTATGTAGGCAAGTTGGACTCATTTGCCTTTTAGCTAGTACTCTGTATATGGAAGTGTTACAATACTCTGCCATGTAGCTAGCTCTCTGTATATGAATATATTGGACTTGTCTCCCATGTAGTTAGCTCTCAGTATATGGACTCAGTATATGGACGTGTTGGACTCATCTGCCATGTAGCTACTACCCTGTATATGGACATGTTGGACTACACTGCCATGTAGCTAGCTCTCTGTATATGAACATTTTTTTACTTGTCTGCCATGTAGCAGGTTCTCAGTATATGGACATGTTGGACTCATCTGCCATGTTGCTAATACCCTTTGTATGGACATGTTGCACTACACTGCCATGTAGCTAGCTCTCTATATATAGACAAGTTGGACTAATCTGCCTTGTAGCTACAACTCTGTATAGGGATATGTTGCACTTCCCTGTCATTTAGCTATCTCTCTGTATATAGACAAGATCAACACATCTACCTTGCAGCTAGAACTCTGTATATGGAAATGTTGAACTATCCTGCCATATAGCCAGCTCTCTATATATAGATAAGTTGGACTCATCTCCTTGTATCTAGAACTCTGTACATGGAAATGTTGCTCTATGCTGCCATGTAGCTAGATCTCTGTATATAGTCAAGTTGGACTCATCTGCCTTGTAGCTAGAACTTTGTATATGGAAATGTTGCACTACCGTGCCATGTAGCTAATTCTCTGTATATGAACATTTGAAACTTGTCTGGCATGTAGCTAGCTCTCTGTATATAGACAATTTGGAGTCATCTGCCATGTATCTTGAACTCTGTATATGGACTCATGTGCCTTGTAGCTAGAACACTGTATATGGAAATGTTGGAATACCTGGCCATGTAACTAGCTCTCTGTATATAGACAAGTTGGACTCATCTGACTTGCAGCTAGAACTCTGTATATGGAAATGTTGTACTACCCTGCCATTTAGCTACCTCTCAGTATATGAACACCTTGGACACATCTGCCATGTAGCTTCTACTCTTTATTATGGACATTTTGGACTACTCTGCCATGTAGCTAGCACTCAGTTTATGAACGCTTTGGACTCATCTGCCATGTAGCTTGAACTCTGTATATGGAAATGATGCACTACTCTGCCATTTAGCTAGCTCTCTGTATTTAGACATTTTGGACTCGTCTGACACGTAGCTATCTCACTACCACTGCCACACGTGAGTCCATCAATGATGCCACCTGGCCAATCCATCTCGTTTGACGTCTTCCTCTTTTTCTCTGACCCTCCACCTTACTCAGCATGACATCCTTCTCCAACGATTGTTTCCTTTGGACAATATGTCCAAAGTATGAGATACGAAGCTTAGCCATCCTGGCCTCCACTTCTTCCAAAACAGATCTATTGGTTCTTTTGGCACTTTCAGTATTCTCCTCCAACACCACTATTCAGAGGCATCAATTCTTTTACGATCTTCCTTATTCACTGTCCAGCTTTCACATCCATATGAGGTTATTGAAAAGACAATGGCCTGGGTCAGGCGCACCTTAGTCCTGTTCTTCAATACTTTAAAAAGTTGCTGTGCAGCAGATTTGCCCAGTGCAATACGTCGTCTGATCTCTTGACTGCTGCTTTCACAAGTGTCGATAGTTGATCCAAGAAGAATGAAGTCCTTGACAACTTCAATCTTTTCTCCATTGTTAAGAATGTTGTTTATTGATCCAGTGGTGAAGATCTTTGTTTTCTTGTCCTTGAGATGCAATCCATATCAAAGACTGTGCTCTTTGATCTTCATAAGTAAATGTTTCAAGCCCTCTTCACTTTCAGCGATCAAGGTTGTTTCATCTGTATATCACAGATTGTTAATGAGTCTTCCTCCAATCCTGATGCCACGTTTTTCTTCGTAGAACCCAGCTTCTCGTATTATTTGCTCAGCATACAGTTTAAATAAGTATGATGAAAAAAAACACACCTTTCCCAATTTTAAAACATTCAGGGTTCCCATGTTATGTTCGGACAACTACTTCTTGGTCTAGGTACAGATTTCTTAGAAGTACAATTAAGTGTTCTGGAATACTCATACTTCTCAATGTTGTCCATAGCTTGTCA
>NW_006414892.1:4324-4951 GCF_000296735.1 Chrysochloris asiatica | reverse complement strand
GGAACATATTAGACTTGTCTGCAATGTAGCTAGCTTTCAGTATATGGACATGTTGGACTCATCAGCCATGTAGCCAGCTCTCTCTGTATGAATATGTTGGACTCATATCTGACTTGTAGCTAGCCCTTTAAAAATGCACATGTGGAACTCATCTGCCATGTAGGTAACTCTCAGTATATGGACATGTTGTACTCATCTGCCTTGTAGCTTGCCCTCTAAATATACACATGTTGGACTCGTCTGCCATGTAGCTAACTCTCAGTTTATGGACATGTTGGACTCATCTGCCATGTAGCTAGTACTCTGTATATGGACATGTTTGACTACTCTACCCTTTAGCTAGCTCTCAGTATATGGACATGAGGACTCATCTGCATTGTAGCTAGAACTCTATATGGAATGTTCTACAACTCTGCCATGCAGGTAGTTCTCTGTATATGGACATTTTTGACATGTCTGCCATGTAGCTAGTTCTCTGTGAGTGGATACGTTGGACTGATGTTCCATGTTGGTAGCTCTCAGTATATAAAATATTGGACTTGTCTGTCATGTAGCTGGCTCTCTGTATAAGGACATGTGGGACTCATCAGCAATGTAGCTAGTACTCTATATGCACATTTTGGAATG
>NW_006414892.1:2192-3495 GCF_000296735.1 Chrysochloris asiatica | reverse complement strand
ATCTGCCATGTAGCTAGAACTCTGTATATGGAAATGTTGCACTACTCTGCCATGTAGCTAGCTCTCTGTATATGGACATTTTGGACTCATCTTCCATTTAGTTAACTCTCTGTGCATGGATATGTAGGACTGATCTGACATGTAGGTAACTCTCTGTATAGGAACATATTGGACTAGTCTGCCATGTAGCTAGCTCTCTGTATATGGGCATGTTAGACTCATCAGCCATGTAGCCAGTGCAGTCTGTATGAATATGATGGACTCATCTGACTTGCAGCTAGCCCTTTAAATATGCACATGTTGGACTCATCTGCCATATATGTATCTCTCAGTATATGGACATGTTGGACTCATCTGCCTTGTAGCTTGCCCTCTAAATATACACATTTTGGACTACTCTGCCATGTAGCTAACTCTCAGTATATGGACACGTTGGACTCATCTGCAATGTAGCTAGAACTCTGTGTATGGAAATGTTGCACTACTCTGCCATGTAGCTAGCTCTCTGTATATGGAAATTTTGGACTCGTCTGCCATGTAGCTAGTTCTCTTTGCATGGGTATGTTCATCTGATCTGCCATGTAGCTAGCTCTCTGTATATGGACATATTGGACTCATCAGCCATGTAGCCAGCTCTCTCTGTACAAACATGTTGGACTCATCTGCCTTGTAGCTAGCCCTCTCAATATACACGTTTTGAATTAATCTGTCTTATAGCTAACCCTCAGTATATGGACATGTTGGACTACCCTGCAATGTAGCTAGCTCTCAGTATAAGGACACGTTGGACTCATATACCATGAAGCCAGAACTCTGTATATGGAAATGTTGCATTACTCTGTCATGTAGATAGCTCTCTCTATATGGACATTTTGGACTCGTCTGCCATGTAGCTAGCTCTTTGTGCATGGATATCTTCAACTGATCTGACATGTAGGTAGCTCTCTGAATATGAACATATTGACTTGTCTGCCATGTAGCTAGCTCTCAGTATATGGACATGTTGTACTCATCAGCCATACAGCCAGCTCTCTCTGTATGAACATGTTGGACTCATCTGCCTTATAGCTAGGCTTCTATATATACACATGTTGAACTCATCTGCCTTGTAGCTAGTACTCTGTATATCAAAATGTTAGACTACTCTGCCATGTAGCTAACTCTCAGTATATGGACACATTGGTCTCATCTGCCATGTACTTAGGTCTCTGTGTATGAATATGTTGGAGTGATCTGCCATATGGGGAGCTCTCTGTATATGGACATATTGGACTTGTCTGTAATGTATGTAACTCTCAGTATA
>NW_006414892.1:0-1352 GCF_000296735.1 Chrysochloris asiatica | reverse complement strand
TGTATATGAACATATAGGACTTGTCTGTCATGTAGCTAGCTCTCAGTATATGGACATGTTGGACTCGTCTGCCAGGTAGCAAGAATTCTGTATATGGAAATGTTGCACTACTCTGTCATGTAGCTAGCTATCTATATATGAACATTTTGGACTCATCTGCCATGTAGCTAGCGTTCTGGGCATAGATATGTTGGACTGATCTGCAATATAGGTAGCTCTCTGTATATGAATATATGGGGTTTGTCAGCCATGTAGCTAACTCTCTGTATGTGCACATGTTGGACTTATCAGCCATGTAGCCAGCTCTCTCTGTATGAACATGTTGGACTCATCTGCCTTGTAGCTAGTCCTCTGAACATACACATGTTGGATTCATCTGTCATGTAGCAAACTGTGAGTATTTGGACACGTTGGACTCATCTGACCTGTATTTAGAACTCTGTATGTGGAAATGTTGCACTACTCTGTCATGTAGCTACTCTCTGTATATGGACATTTTGGACTCGTGTGCCGTGTAACTAGTTATCTGTGCATGGGTATGTTGGACTGATCTGCCCTGTAGGTAGCTCTCTGTATATGAAAATATTGGACATGTCTGCCATGTAGTTAGCTCTCAGTATATGAATATTTTGGACGCATGAGCCTATACACAGCTCTTTCTGTCTGAACATGTTGGACTCATCTGGCTTGTTGTTAGTCCTCTATATATACACATGTAGGACTCATGTGCCATGTAGCTAACTCTCAGCATATGGACATGTTGGATTTATCTGCCATGTAGCTAGTACTCTGTATATGGAATATTTTGGACTATGCTGCCAGGTAGCTAGCTCTCAGTATATGGACACGTTGGACTCATCTACCATGTAGCTACTACTCTGTACGTGGAAATGTTTTCCTACTCTGCCATGTAGCTAGAGATCTGTATATGGACATTCTGGACTTTTCTGACATGTACGTAGATCTCTGTGCATGGATATGTTGGACTGATCTGCCATGTAGTTAGCTCTCTGTATATGAACATACACGACTTGTCTGCCATGTATGTAGCTCTCAGTATATGGACATGTTGAACTCATCAGCCATATAGCCAGCTCTCTTTGTATGAACATGTTTAATCATCTGCCTTATAGCTAGTCCTTAATATATACACATGTTGGACTCATCTGCCATGTAGCTTACTCTCAGTATATGGTAATGTGGCTAGTTCTCTGTATATGGATATGTTGCATTATTCTGTCAAGTAGCTAGCTCTCAGTATATAGATATGTTGGACTCATCTGCCATGTAGCTAGTACTATGTATATGATCATGTTGGACTACTGTGCCATGTAGCTAGCTCTTTGTATATG
>NW_006414891.1:0-5196 GCF_000296735.1 Chrysochloris asiatica | reverse complement strand
AAAGATTTACACCCTCGGAAACCCTGTACAGGGTTGCTATGGGTCGGAACCGACTCGACGGCACTTAACAACAACAACAAATGCTATTATTAGAGTCCTGGTCTGGCACTGTAAGATAAGTACTGGACTGCTAACCACAAAGTTGGTTCAAACCCACCAGCTGCTCCTTGGACCCTACAAAGGGTTGTTATGAGTTGGAACTGACTGGACAGTACTTAATAACAATAAATACTGACAATATTTATCAGATGAAGGTTGGTGTTGTGAAGTGTCGAGTTACTTTGGACTCATAGTGACCATTTATATATAGGGTTTCTGAGGAGCAGCTGGTGGGTTTGAACTGCCGGCCTTGTGGTTTTGTAGTCCAGTGCTGATCCTACAGCACCACACTAGAAGTCCTTCAGATTAGGGTAGCAACCAAAATCAGAAAGAAACAGAATTCTGAGGTTGGAATCTGCGATTAGCCACTAAGATGTTCAGTTTCCCATGTGAAAAGTGGGATAACAACAATTAAGTTGTTGTGAGGATTTGGAGATAATGCAGATAAATTCTCAGCCTAAGGGTTGGTAAATGGCAGCAGATTAATGTTAGCCATTCACTCATCATTTGTTGAAAAGAAAGATATGGAGCACTTGTAGCTGCCAGGCCCATGTCAGACATTAATGACATTCCTTCTTGCTAGTACCTCTTTTTTTTTTGAAAGACGAACATTATGAACATTAAACAAAGTGCAAGAGTGGAACTACACAGTTAATTAGGGTCATAACTCAACAGTGATTAGAAGTGGAAGGAAGACTGTACAATGGATTGTGCGCATTTGATGTAATTAACCCAAATCTGACCCTTGGATGGAAAAGAACCTTCATGTTGAGAGAAATCATGTGGACAAATGAGATGCGATAAAGGGAGCTACAAATGAACGAAGCTACAGTGATGATTTGTGGGAAGATCTTTCCTTAGTGAACACCTTGGCATGGGTCCCCAACTCATTTAATTCATTATCTATTATAAATATAATAAATGCTGGATGCCAGCAAAATAGGAACAGAAAAAAAGTGGGGGCATCAATACTAGTGTCATGCTGCAACTTTTAACCTAGAAAAAGATGACTGGTCATTTGATATTTGCTTTTGGTAACTTTTTTTTTTTTTTTTTTTTATTAAAGTTTACAGAAAACTGGCAAGAATAGTATACTGATAAGTCTATATACCTTCATTCATATTTCCCAAGTGCTGGCATTCCACATGGCTCCCTTCACATTATCTACTTTCTTTCCTTCTTTCTCTCACACTGTCTATAGTTATTTGAAATTAAAGAATTTTAGCTCTACTTAATGCATATTTACTTTAGATACCAAGCAGTCTCACCGTTTTTTCACTTAGCCCTGAAAAAAGGAGGATAACTGAATGATACTTTAAAAAAAACAAAAAAACTCTGGCATTTATTTGCTTGAGAGTTTATAAAACCGCTACTAAAGAAACTTCGAGGAATAAACAATGCCAAAAGAGGCGGTTTCAAAAAGTTTGTGGAACACAGACTTAAAAGATAATAGAATTTTTCCTTGCACTGTCTAAAGTACCCTTATATGGTATTAATTACTGGAGACTTTTTCAACAGCTACTTTATAAACTCTCAAATTAATAAGGGTCAGAGTTTTTTAAAAGTACACAAACAAGTTCCGGTACGGCAGGACAGCCAGGGAAGTAAGGTAGGGACAGGTTTCTGGGGAAAAATGAGTGGGATCTCACAAAGGAAACAATCATATACCAGTCCCATGGCTTTTAAACTATCATAAAGTCTCCTGAACTCACATTTTTGAGAAATCGCGCTAATAAGGATAAAGACAGACGCGTATTTTGGGACTCTTGCCTGTGGGTCTGCGGTCGCTCCTGTGACTGCGGAGTTTAGAGGGCGGGACCAGGGCCGGCCTGTTCAGAAAGTGGCATCTGGGGGCAAGAGGTGACGTAGCTTCCGCCCCCGCGCGGCTGGTGCAGGAGCGGGCAGTGTTTCGTTCTGTTGTGTAAAGGGTCACTATGTGTTATTCAACAAGAGGGAGGTTGGTGGATGAATGATGGCATTAGGGGAGGAGTACAAGGGTTAAAGGGCACAGAGGTAAATACAGCTATATACATAACGCTGCAATAACAATGATCTATGGGTAGATACATGGACAGATGCACAGACTGAAAAGGTATGGGAGGGAGAGTGGGAGTATACCCATAAACATATAAAGGTTTGACAGAGCATATTTGCACATGCTACAAACATATCCATGAATAAGTGAGGCATACAGGGGGCAAAGTTAAAACTTCTTAGACATTACCAAACAGCTTGCAGGAATGAGGTTCTGGACCTAGGGGCTCAGGACCACAGTCTCAGGAGACAAACAGTCAACTGCCCTAACAGTCCACAAAGAAATGTTCTACATTCTACTTTGGTGAGTAGCAAATGGGATCTTAAGAGTTCATGAGCTGCCATCTATGGTGCAGCTTCTGACCATTCCCTGTCTGGAGAAAAGAAGAGGGATGGAAATTGAAGACATATGGAAATAATTAGTCCAATAGACTAATAGACCATGGGAACGCAGTATCCATAACCCTGGGAAAAAAAGAACCACTACCAACAGCTCTGAAGGGATCACAATAAAAGGTCCTGGGTAGAATGGGAGAAAATGTGAAACTAAACTCACAATTATAAAAAAAATTTTTTTACACCCTCAAAATTATACTTGTCAGAAAGAGATGGAGGAACTTGAGACTATAGCTCTAAGTCACCCTTCAGGTCAAGAACTGGAATCAGTCTCTTGGCTCAATTTTCAGCCAAGCAGTTGTTATTGCTAAGTGCGATCAAGTTGGTTCCAACTCACAGCCACCCTGTATACGGTTTCTGAGGTGAGTTTGAACCACCAACCTTGCAGTTCAAACCAACCTTATGGTTCACTGGTTATTTTACAGTGCCACACCAGGACTCCATCTTAAAATAATGGCAAGAGAAATCAATATCCAAAAGGCAATCAAACATAAACCTTTTAAAAAACACTCAAGTTCACTCGTTTCTTCTCCCTTCAACTAACCCCATTCATATGCATATGGCCTTGGGCCTCTGGCAGGGTGGATCCAGTAGGCACTGGCTCCCTATCAGTCATCTAGTTCAACCAGAGTGACAACTGATTTAGGCAATTCCAGGAGTCCTGGTGCCGTGCTGTGGGTTAATGCACCAGAATGCAAAGCCCTTTGAACTGCAAGGTCAGTGGTTCAAACTCACCAGCTGCTCCTTGGAAACCCTATACAGGGTCGCTATAGGTCAGAACTGACTCGATGGCACTTAACAAGACGTTGTAGCTCTCCCCTCCGATGAAGTATTTTATCCCCTACATTCCTTTCCACTATTATAGGTAACAAAATCCAAACTAACCATCTAAAAAGCAAGTTTCACTTCCCATGCCCCTTTGTTCTTTCTCTTACAAAACCTCATACTTTCATGAGTCTGAATTCATTGCAATGAATCCTGTCCCTTATGCCAGCTGCTTAAACCAAGTAGGGATCATGCCTGGCTTCCTCTGACTCCACAAGGGGAAAACAAGACCAAACTCAAAATCAGCCCTAGGCTGATGCCTAGGAAGTGGAGGTCAGCCATGCCTCCAGTGCCTTTAAAAGCAGTTGTTATTGTTGTTAAATGCCATCAAGTCAGTTCCAATTCATAGCAACCCTATATAGGGTTTCCAAGAAGCCGATGGTGGGTTTGAAACGCTGACCTTGTGGTTCCCACTGATTTTTCAGTCCAGTGTTTATTCTACAGAGCCACATCAGGACTCATTATGGGGGAGAACAACATTGGTGAGGTATACTCACCATGGAAGTGTCAACTATACAAGATCAAAAGGGCAACATTACCTAAGGACAGAGTTGAGGCTGGATGGAAGGAGGGTGGACTGGAAATAAGAACCACAGGGAGGAAGTGGGATAACAGTTGTTACATGGAGGGGATTACAATCGCTGAGATGAAACGAAGTGTATGATTTGTTATATGTAAACTGATGATCTGCTTTGTAAACCTTCACTCAATTCATAATAATAAGTTAAAGGATAAATTAAAAGTTAAGAATGGGGAAAACAAAAACCAAAAACAATAAACAACCAGCCTTACTGGTCAGATAGAGAAGGGTGGAAACTCAAGATTACGGCCCTTGACCACCCTTCAGGTCTACAAATGAACTCACACCTGGGGCTCAATTGTCAGCAAAGTGACAGATACATAGGGCAGACAACTAGTGAGGTATACACACCATACAACTGTCAATCATTTGAGATCAAAAGGGCAGCAGTTACCTAATGGCAAAATTTAGGAGGGTAAGGAAAGGAAGAATGGAAACAAGAAATATAGGAAGGACCAAGGTGCCCCTGACCCAAGCCATGGTATTCTCATAGCCTCATATGCATGTGAAAGTTCGACAATGAATAAGGAAGCCTGAAGAAGAATAGATGTATCTGAATTATTGTGTTAGCAAATAATGACGGTACCATGGACTGACTACCAGAAGAACAAACAGATCTGTGTTGGAAGAAGAACAGCTGGAGTGCTCCTCAGAAGTCAGAATGGTGAGACTTTGTGGCTCGTATTTCGAACATATCAGGAGGGACCAGTTCCCGGAGAAGGATATCATGCTTTGTAAAAGAGTGGAAAAGAGGGAGACGCCAACAAGTGGACTGACACTGTGGCAGTAGCAGGACAGTAATGGTGAGGCTGGTGCAGGAGCGGGCAGTGTTTCGTTCTGTTGTGTAAAGGGTCACTATGTGTCCGAATTGACTCGATGTCACTTAACAACAACATTGAGGGGATTGAAAGAAACAGATGAAGTATAGGATTTGTTGGATGTAAAACTGATGCTGTGCTCTGTAAACCTTCACTCAATTCACAAGACTAAGTTAAAAATAATAATAATACAACAGAGAAGGGAAGTAGATGAGGTTATAGATAAAACAAGTCACATAGACAGATGATGGATACAGCAGGTTCACTATTCTGTCTACTTCTGTATATGTTAATTTTTTTTTAATTTAAAAATAAAAAAGAAAAGGGAGATCCTCTGTTCCCAGCCAAGATTACGATAAACTAATTAAGAAAAAAAGTCCTTCTCCTTATGAACTGATGGTGTTAAAAAAGTAGAAATTTTAGAGGTCTAAATGCTCTGGTAGC
>NW_006414890.1:0-5195 GCF_000296735.1 Chrysochloris asiatica | reverse complement strand
GGAGGGGGAAGTGTAGGGGGCAGGTTTCTGGGATATACCCTTTAGGTGGTTGAGGATGCATGGAGGGGATTGAAACCATGGCAGTGAGATGATATACGATGGAATGAATGTAAAACTAAAGTTCTCCCATGTAAACTATCACATAATTTTCAACAAAACATTAAAAAAAAAGAGAGAAGAAGCCATTATAACAGACTGAAGGGTGGAGCCCTGGTGACACTGTAGGATAAGCACTGGTCTGGTAACCATAAGGCCAATGTTCGAGCCCACCAGCCACTGAAAAGGAGAAAGTTGAAAGATGCCAAAACCTGAATTAGGGAAGAAGCAATGAGATTAGAAATGAGGGCATAAAGACATCGATTGACTACCAGTGGGACAAGAGAAAAAATAACTAGGTATGACAAAAGATGGGAGATGACATGACTGGGAGGCAATAAATCTATGAAACAAAATGGAAAAGGCATCAGAAGATATTTGGAAGGAAAAGATGAAGAAATCAGCTCTAACAGAATCAAAAATCCTACATCTAAGTCTTCATTCTGCATCTCTGCTACATGGACATATTTAATCTCTCAGGGCCTCCATTTCCTCAAGTATATAAAATGTGTGTGGATGTGACTGGTGTCATGAAGCTGTCTCAAGGCCCTTTCTGCTTGTATGTCTCTTAAGCTGATGTGTCTGAGGCCTTGTTGCCCACCTTTGACAATCCAATATGCATTTGTAACAGGGCTCTTAAAATTAAGAGCCTAGCAAAGACACAGTGGGGCCCTGGTGTGATTCTATAAGATAAGCAGTGGACTACTAATTGCAAGGTCACTGGTTCAAACACAGAATCTGATCCTCAGAAACCTTATGCAGGGTCGTTCTGAGTCGGAACCGACTTGACGACACTTAACAACAACAGCAACAGCAAAGATACAGCAAGTGTTTAGCAAAATGCCACTACAAAAGTTTTCCACAACGTATTAATTATTTTCCTGTTTGTTTTCTTTCACCTACTTTCTCATTCTCGCCATCTTTTGCTCTTGTACCTTCCCATATTTTCCCCTTAGGTTTATATAGCTTTTCAGTTTTCCCTCTGATTAGCATTTCTTTCCCATTCTTCACTCTCCTCTAAATCACTTCTTTCCCCTCTCACATGCTATTACTCACAGTTACACCCTTACCCCCCAAAAAAGCAAGGATTAGTAGAATCTTAATTTCTAGTTCCGCTGAATTCAGATTGAGTGGAAACTAGAATCTGATTTCAACTCTAAGCAGAAGCCAGAATCATAAGGGCATCCTACTGCTATAAAATGTATCCAGGGTACTATTAACCTTTCCAGAACCACACTCACCAACTCCTAGGCAATGCTGGTTGGAATCACCATCTCTAATTCATCTTCAAATGCACTGTTTTTATGAATAACCTGTGAGATAGGATCCAGGCTAAACTATCTCTCTGAGTCTATCTCTTTTTCTGACTTTTCAGTTTCTTACCTCTCATGACTTTTGTCTCCGTAACTTTTCTGATTTCTTGACAGTGAGCCCCAATGATAGACTAATTTATGATCCTGGTATTTTTCTAAGATGGAACCAAATGAGACAAAAGAGAGAGATGAGACGAGAAGGGAAAATCATTTATGAAATACTGAAAGTTTCCTCCCAACCTCACCCATCTTTTTCCACTTCCTTCCTATTACAAATTAAATTCCTTGGAATCCTAAACAGCCAGGTTTACTATGTTTATGAAACCCAGATTTAAAAGAGAAAAGGTGGGACGAACCTGCTTATGAAGCTTAACAATGAACTTCATTGGAAAGAATAAAGACATTTTTGGTGAGGTGGTTAGAACATCATTTGAAATTAAAACCCAAATTAAATTCGCTCTGCTTCTGTGCCTTTTTCTCTCCTGCTATTGTCTTTTTCCTTTCTTTCTCACTCACTACCTCTCTGATGATCTCTCCTCTGCTTTCCCCACCTTTGCTCCCTCTAGCTCTCTCCCCTAACATCAAACCCTCCTCCAGTTTCCTCAACCTCAACCTCTTGCCTCATCTGTCACCCCCTTTCTCAGGGGAATGAGTTTGAGGGGGGAAATGGTAATGAAGAAGCATGTAAGAACACTCACAGGTAAATTTTTTTAAAAATTTTCTCTATAGCTATAATAGCTAGATATGATACTTTTACAAAAGGTTGCCAATAAATTGAATCTTTTAACATGAAACCTTCCTGTAGAAAATATAGAGGCAAAATGTCATTATGGGAACCACTTGAACTTGGGGTTTCTGCTCTAGGATTCATCGTTGGTCAAAATATGCTATCAGCAGAGGGGGGTGGCGAACTGAGGGAGCTGGGGTAAGGCCCTGAAAGAGAAGCACACACTGCCTCTGCTGCCATGCTTGCTGAATTCTTCTCTTCATTTTCCTTCCTGCTCTTTCGCTTTGCCACTCATCCATATGTTTTCCCAACCTGCTGTTTTAGATTAGCAGACACAGCCATGGATACTTTCGTTCACACCCTAAGTATACAAATATTTAAAGAGCTGGTTGTTCAGGTTGCACACGGTGGCAGTGTTGGGGCCCCAGTCACACTGTAGCCTACGAGCAGCCTACACAGCTCCATATGGCAGTCCTGGCCAGCTGTGTCCTAAGTTTCTTTGAGACACCAGTTTTGCAGTGAGTTACCAAGAATGAAACTTTTCTCATCAATAGTAGAAGCATCCAGTATTACAGGAAGCATGAACAACAACTTTGGGGCTTCCACATCATAGCTAATGCTCTGTGTGTGTGTGTGTGTGTGTGAGAGAGAGAGAGAGAGAGAGAGAGAGAGAGAGTTTAGAGAATGAGGCTACATACAGAGTTGAAGGGAAGGTTGCTGAAGCAGGAAACACTTGACCATCTCATCAGGGCCCTACTCATTGAATGAAGATACCTCAGGCATGCTTTTCTGTCCCTCTGTTCTCCAGACAGAGAAAAGCTCACTTGGCTTGACTTTGGTGGCATATTCACCTCTCATTGGATGGAGGCCAGGGTCCTTCAAGATGCTCATATGAATTTTCAATCCATAAGCTCAATTTTTATGAGTTTAATAAGAAATAATGTACCTAAGGAAAATAACATAGTCAAAATACTTCTTAGTCTGTGCCTGTTCTTTTGTTACTTCTTTTCTCCCTTAAGTATGTCCTGAATATTCCTTTTAACTTATTCAAGGAGCTCTGGTAGCATAGTGATTATGAATCGGGCTGTGAACTGTAAGGTCATCAATTTGAAACTACCAGCTATTCCGTGGGAGAAAGATGAGGCTTTCTGTTCCCATAAAGATTTACAGTCTCGGAAACCCTGTGCAGGGTCACTATGAGTCGGAACCGACTCCACAGCTCATAACCACCACCACCATGGAGGAAGACTGTGATGAGGTGACACACAGGTGTTTATGAGTCCACCTAGGGAGAGTCCTGAGCCCTACCATCTCCAAATATAATATTAATATATAACATATTTAGAGAAAGAAATCCCATTAAATATCACCTAACATATTGATTTCATCCTTTGATCAGTATGTTGTTTGTTAAAGGCCATCGAGTCAATTCCAACTCATAGCAACCCTGTATAGGGTTTTCTGTAATGAATTTCAAATATTGAAGTCTTACTAAAAGATAGACTTGCAAATGCAAAGAATGACAAAAGGATACTGTCTATACACCATATATATATCCTGAAATTGAAAAATAGATCATAACAATCCACTGTTGTCAAGTCGATTCCAATTCAAAGTGACCCTGTAGGACAGAGTTCCTTAGGGTTAGACTCATCTTTCTCCAGTGAAGCCATTAGTGGGTTTGAGCCTCCAACCTTGAGCCTCCCATTACACCACTGGGGCTCCTTGAAATTGAAAAAGTGGTTCTAAATACTTACATTGTAAATTGCTGATTATGGGGAAAGGTAGTTTTTGTTTTGTTTTACAATAAAAATAACTCATTACAATAAAGTCTTCATGTTATTAGAATTGAAATAATGTGAAATGGTATTTGGATCCTGAGGATGTTATGGTGTATATAAAATTCAAGGTGTGAATTTTAATCAGCACAGATTAAGAGGTTGCAAATAATTCAAACAATGACATATCTATATGTCTTAAAGCATAAAAGCCCTTTTATTTAATCTTAATACTGACATCTTGAATTATTTTTAAGTTCTTACTTGGGAAGAAATAGCTTTCACTAACCAAAATTTCAAAACATTCAAAGGTTCCCTTAATATTTCTTAAGCTTCTAGATTTAAAATATGTCATTCTATGTCCAAGGGACTTTATTTTTGTTTTAAGAAGAAACACTATTATAAATGTAATTTTGTTTTTTCAATTGCTTATTTTACTCATATTTAATTTTAAACGTGTTTTATACTTAGCAATAACAACTTTTAAAAATATTTTTAATTTCAGCTGTTTGAATAATTTGAACTCACTTCTCCATCTTTTCTGTTCTCTCTCTGGTTAGATAAATACCAAGAATGATATTGAAAGGCAAGAAAAACTTGGGGAATAGACAACCAGCCCAAGGGAAAAACAAAGCAGTGTCTTCCATGTGGCATAAATAAAGTCACATACTGATCATCAGGCATTTAAATCAGTCTCAATATAACTTCTTAACTTTTAAGTATTTTAATTGTGGATAACCTATTTTAAAGTAAGCTAGAGAACTGTGTAAAAATGATAAGATTTTCAATCATAAACTCAATTTTTATCTATAGAGCTGTTCTTTGGAATCAGGGGTATTCTTTTTGATTAATTTTCTTGTCCAGAGATTACCCCAGCACTGTATTGTTTCTCATAATGAGCATTGTGGGTTCTCTGAAGGTGGGCACCACAACCTTCCTGTCTGTGTGTTCTAGCAGGGCAGACAGTAATTACTGAATCAATGATTGCCATTTTCAAAACAGCTAAGTCCTTCCATATACTTTCAAAAATAAAAAAAAAGCTTAGGGAGAAAACAAGATGGTGGATCAGGTGGAAGTGCAGTGATGAGCTCTGCTGGGAACAACACAGAAACAGGACCAAGAAGGCTCAGGGGATTGACCCAGTACTCTAAACCACATATAAAGGAATATTTAGAAGGTTGGAAGACTTACAGCTGGGGAGTTTGTGGCAGAAGCAAGAAATCCATTGCTTCCTGGTTCGGGACGTTCAGCTGCTCTAGGAGCCACCATTTTGTGTGGGGT
>NW_006414889.1:0-5197 GCF_000296735.1 Chrysochloris asiatica | reverse complement strand
GAAAATACCATGGCTTGGGTCAGGTGCACCTTAGTCCTCAAGCTGACATCTCTGCTCTTCAATACTTTAAAAAGCTCCTGTGCAGCAGATTTGCCTAATGCAATACGTAGTCTGATCTCTTGACTGCTGCTTCCACGAGTGTTGATAGTTGATCCAAGAAGAATGAAGTCCTTGACAACTTCTCCATTGATAAGAATGCTGTTTATTGGTCCAGTGGTGAGGATTTTACCCCGCAAAGTTGTTTTTCTTCTTCCAATGATAAAAGTCAGGCTCTTTTCACTAGAATCAACTTCTTCTAAAGGTCAGAGAGTAGAGATAGTGGTTAAGGGCATACTGTTATTTCTAACTGATGGTGACTGCATTAAATAGCTTGTTGTTGTTCTTTGTCAATTTTGACTCACAGCAACCCTGTATAGGGTTTCTGAGGAGCACTTGGTGGGATTCAACTGCTGACCTTGCAGTTAGCAGTCCAGTGCCTGTTTGTACAGCCCCATATCAGGCCTCCATAAATAGCAGCTTTAAATCACTGGCATTTGTACGATCAAAAATGAGTATCAGTCTTAAAATATGGCCCAATATGTCTTTGTCTTGGGAAGTATAGAAAGCATATTGACAGAGCAGTCACCTGCCTTTGAACAAGAATAGAAGGGAAAAATGAAAACAGTTATTGGTTCAGGGTAGTGGGATTATGGACTCATTTTTATTTTATCTTTATGACCTTTTTAATGTTGTTGTTGTTGTTTTCAGTGTCTTTGTGATATAAATAAGAAGCAAAAATTTAAAAAAGGGTTTATTACTTATCAAGTATTATTGGCCTCTAGGGTATTTGAAATCTGTGGAGATCAGATTCTTACGCAGATAGCCTTGTTCAATTATGTGAATTATGTTTAACTAGCAAGGCATTTTGGGAAACAGAATCTAGGTGGAGACACTGTTCTGACAGCATACTGTGTATATCAAAAGTGGGAGCAGTACTCTCTTAGCAAGAGGGGTCAAGGCTATCTTTTAAGAAGAGGTAGAATCTAAACTCATTCTAAAAGAATGGTAAGATTTGGGGCATATGAAGATAAGGGATCACTTATGTTGTTGTTAACATATTTCTGGTTTTCCTTCCTCCAAGACTCATGATAGAATTGTACTTCACGTGATTTGGCTATTGTTGCTGTTTAAGTGCCATCGAGTCAGCATATGGTTTGGAAATCCTGTATAGGGTTTCCAAGGAGCAGCAGGTGGGTTTGAACTGCTGACTTTGTGTCCCAAAGTCCAGTGCTGATCCCACAGTGTCACACCAGGTTGTTTGGTGGGAGCATGCCATTAGCTATTCCAATGAATTGCATCTCTTTTTGTCTAAGCACCTGACTTCTGACAGAATTGTCTTTCTTCCTAGCATGGCTCCTGGTAATGTCTGTGCTAGTTAATGATTACTGCATTGTTCTGAATTTCTCAGTAACAAAAGTGGACAGAGCTAAACTAGTAGCCACAGTGGACATGAAGCAGGCAAGAAGTAAAACTTTGTTTTTACAAACCACTGCAATATGAGATTGTCATCATAACAACACCTTCTACTTTATATATATATATAAAGTAGAAGGATATTTAGAACAGAAAACATATTAACTAAAATGTATGTAGAAATAAACAGTACAAAGGTCTTAGTGGTTGATGCCTAGAAGTGTTAGTGGAAAAGGTAAGAAACAAGGTTGCAAGGCTGGAACTTCAGGTTAATGAATAGGAAACAACAAACTTTTGAGGTGTGAATGGGCCTTGCCCTTAAATAACTGTTCTACTCCAAGCAGAAAGCTTTCAAAATGTATGTTTGAGAGGGTCATCTTTGTAAAGGTTTGGCCAGTTGAAAGAAAAAAAAAAGTCTTTTCTTATATAATATGCTAAATAATGTCTTCTTTTCCATATAACTGTCTGGCATTGTTCCTTCACCAGGAGACTTTGATACTCTTCCTAAGATCTACTAAAAAGCCTTTATGTACTCAATGCTAACACAAGTTTGTTGACATGAAGAAAATTCCCCCAGCACTTGGCCTGATCTTCTGTGCCAAGCTTATGTATTCATTGCTCTGTGCTATCTTTTTCTCCAGTACATGATGAAAATGAGTTAAGATTTATAAAATGTTCCAAGAGTCATCAGGGATAGGGTTAGCAAAGGGGAGGATATATTCTGTATTTGATTTGATTTGCATCAAACAGGCTCAGTGCTGTGGATGACTGGTAAAGTTAAATCTTATTTCTGAAGTTCTTGAACATTACCATTTCTAACCGAAGCTTTAATATCATTTTAATGAATTTTTTTGCATATGAATTAATATAATAAATGTCAGTGTTGAATAGAATAAGGTCACATTTTACTACTTTGACCAAAAGTGTAATCTTCCAAGATTCAATTTTATCACTGTTATAACAGTCATACTGGATAAGGTCACCAATATTTCTTTCCAAATGATATAATGTATGATGACAGCCTTTATACCAACTTTAGTTTTTGTAATCTGGATTTATATTCTGAAACATGTTGACAAAGATATACCATGAAAATCTCTTAGTCAAATGTCAGCCTGGAGAAGATATTTCTAATGTACAGAAAATTTGAAAATGGATAAATGAAATAGTTGAAATGTAGCATTTTCTTGATCATTTCAACCCCTATACAGGGTTGCTATGAGATGAGACTGACTTGAAGGCACTTAACAACAAAACAGGTAATTAAACCCTTGTGGAGTGTTTGTCTCCTGCTTGAAAGGGAAACATCATATTCAAAGACCTTTCAATAAGTAAAATCCAAAATTGCCTTTCTCTTCACTGGCCATGTATGAGCCAACCAGCTGTACAGCTTGTATACTTTATTTGAGTTACATGTTCATTGAATCATAAGAGTTTGCCGTTATCAGGGATGTTAAGAGCAGCTATCAAAGCTGTTCACTATGACCCTCTTCAGCAACATCCTAAGCAGGTAATCAGTGTCTGTTGGTACAACCCTGGTGAATTGTAAGAGTACCTATCTCATGAAATTGTGTTCAGGATTAAATAAGAGAATATGTGGAAAATCTACAGAACTTTGTCTGTTGTTGTTGTGTGACACCCAGTCTATTCTCAACTGACCCTCTAGGGCACAGTAGAACTGCCCCGCAAAGGATTTCTAAGATTGATATCTTACAGAGTAGATAACCAGATCATTTTTTTCATTGAGTGACCAGATGGGTTTGAATAGCCATCTGGTGCAACACTGTTGGACCAGCACTAGACTATGAACCACAAAGTTGGCAGTTCAAATCCACCAGTTGCTCCTTGGAAACCCTATACAGGGTCACTGTGAGTCAGAACCGACTTGATGGCACTTAACAATAAAAACAACAACAATAAGTTAACACGAAGTACATCCATCACGCATCTCACCGTCAGCACTCTTTTCCCGCCACTGCATAAACGACACCAAACCACCCCCACACAACAATGCTCTCTACTAAGCTGGCTTCCATGATGCATTGCAGTAGTCACATAGATTTCACACACCATGCTCACAATGATGGGGTTTATTAGGAAAGTTAACAGGTTACAATTCAGGGTCAGAAATGTTCGGGGCACAGTTCTTTAGTCAGGACAGTCTTGCCTTCTGGCAGGCCTCTGGCCCTCAATTCCTTGGCCTGGCCTTTGCTATGCTCTGGCAATGTTGCAAAGTTCTTTGTGGGAGGCTGGCAAATGCCCATAGGACACAGCATGTCACCATATGCCTCAACCTGAAAGCACTCATCTCTACATCCATGGGTCAGCAACCCTAGCTCCCCCAACAAAGTGCCTAGAGGCACCCAACTCTGCAAGTGAGCCTCCTGCCCAAAGTTACTCAGTTTTACTTGTTACCTTGGACTGGGTAACCCACCACTCTCTCCTGTGCGCCAGCTCTTGGATATGCTGCTACTGTTCCTCTGCTATTTATTTATCCATTGTCAGCTTTCTGTCCCCAGTGGAGAGTCAATGCACAGGAATCTCAGTCTCCAATGGATGCTCTCCATTCCCGGTTCTTCTTTTTTGATGGTAGTAGTATCCCCTTTCCTGCTCTTGAGATGGCTTGTTTTATACTTGTTAGAGTCACAAGTTTTCACAATCACAGTTAACTGTGATAACCACTCACTACTGAATTACATAATCCTGCCCTGTCCACATCTTCACCCAATTTCTTTTATCCAGACCCATCAGAGCCAAAATGTAGTTTGGTGGGAGTTTACAAAGGCTATGGCTGGAAAGGAGCTCTGGTAGCATCGTGGTTTCAAATCGGCCTGCTAACCGCAGGTTGGCAGTTTGAAACTACCAGCTGTTCTGGGGGAGAAAGATTTACAGTCTCGGAAACCCTGTGCAGGGGTCACTATTAGTTGGAATTGACTCCACGGTATTTAAGAGCAACAACATGGCTAGAAGAGACATTAAATGATTCGCTGTACCACAAACACATAATAAATGCTCAGTAGCTGTAAATTGTTGTTGTTAATATTATCATTATAACGATCTCACTATGACCTTATTTGGAGTCCTGGTGTGGTGCTTTGGGTTAATGCGACGGACTGCAAAGTTGTTTGAACAGCAACGTTGGTGGTTTAAGCTCACCAGCAGCTTCTCCGAAACCCTATACAATGTTGCTATGGGTTGGAATAGACGCGATGGCACTTAGCAAAAACAACAATGACCCTAAGAAGGTACATATTTTCATCTTCTTAGAATATCCACAGTTTCAAAGTTTTCATATGAAGTCCAAAGTTATCCCCTTATTGTTGTGCTGTTATTATTGTTAGGTGTTGTCAAGTTGGTTCCAACTCATAGCAACACCATGGACAACAGGATGACAGACTGCTCAGTTCTGGCCCATTCTCACCATCCCGGCTGTGTCCAAGCCCATTCTTATAGCCACTGTGTCAATCCATCTCTTTGAAGGTCCTGCTCTTTTCCTTCTTCAGAGATTAGTCCCTCCTGGTAATATGTACAAAGTACATGAGAGAGAATCTTGACATCCTTGCTTCTGAGGAGACTTTCTGGCTGTACTTCCAACACAGATTTGTTTGTTCTTCTGACATTCCATGGCACAGTCAATATTCTTTGCCAACACAATTGCTCAGAGGTATCAGTTTTTCTTTGGTCTTCTGTATTCAGTGTCCAGTTTTCACATTCATATTAGGTGCTTTAAAACACTATGGCTTAG
>NW_006414888.1:4718-5244 GCF_000296735.1 Chrysochloris asiatica | reverse complement strand
AAAAGGAAAAATACTGCATAGGACCACTACTGTAAAAGACTAAGAAAAAGAACCCATACTATTCCACTAAAGTGGATGATTAACTGGATGCTAGGTCATAGGGGTGGGGTTAAGGACGGAAGGGGAAGGTGTAGCACAGGGCAGGGAATAGACATGGGATAGCTTGGGTATTGGGGAGGGGGGCAATATACAAGCAGGGAGAGGGGAATGGAGGAACAAAGCAGATGGGAGAACAGACAGATAGGAATGAGCTAAATGGGACAGAGGTAATAAATGACGTAGGCACAGCCTTGGAACAACAGGGCTCTAGGATACAGAGACTGGGACATAGTTGGAATGGGGAAAGGGAGAGAATAATGTTGAGATGCTTGGCTCACTCTTGAACCTTGGTTTTCCATGCATTATATTATAAAACAGTCACGGGAGAGTAGAGGGATGAATAACCAGAAATACCACCATAGAAAGCTTGTAAGTCCGTCTTCTGCCTGGAACTGACTGCAATACCTAAAAAGGGGTTACAATATGT
>NW_006414888.1:3044-4353 GCF_000296735.1 Chrysochloris asiatica | reverse complement strand
GAGGCCTGAGATGGAGACAGAGAGGATGACATGAAGAGATGGAGTGGCTGAGGACTTGAGATCCAGGGAGGGAAGGGAGCTGTGTGCTGAGGACCGTGGGGAGAGAGAGGGGGCCTGCGGGGTATAACCTTTTGTTGGGTGATGATGTATGGACGGGATGATAACAATGGCAATGAAACGATGTATGATAGAATGCGTGTAAAGCTAACGTTCCCCCATGTAAACAATCACACAATAAAAGGAGAATAAAAAAATAAAAAAAAAAGAGGGAACCTAGATCCAGAGGGCATGGAGGAAGGTAGAATCTCCACTGAGTAGTATCCAATCTGTCTAGGTGGGGCTGATGAAAGGAGATGTGGATAGGTCTTTTGTGGTACAATAGTGATTAATTGTTATCAAGACTGATTGTGAGGGTTGGAAATATAAAGGTAGATGTTTTGTAGCAAGGAGAGGAGTGATTAACTTTGCAGTCAGGAGCAGAGGTCCCTGGGACTATCAAGGGAGAAGAGCAGAGAACGGGACCCTACCCAGAGAAGCAGTGAAACCAAAGATGGAGGCAGAGACGATGACTTGGAGTGATGGAGCAGCTGGGGACTTTAGACCCAGAGAGGGAGAGGGACTGTGTGCTGACGACTGGGGTGCAGGCCTGTAGGGTATACCTGGTTAGCTGATGATGCATGGAGGGGATTGTAACCATGGCAATGAAATGATATATGATAGGATGAATGCAAAACTAATGTTCTCCCATGTAAACTATCACATAATTTACAATAAAACAATTTAAAAAAATGAAATGGAAAACATAAGCATTGATATCTTAGGCATTAGTAAGCTGAAGTGGACTGGTATTGGCGATTTTAATCTGACAACCATATGGTTTACTATGTCTGGAATGAAAAATTGAAGAAGAATGGTGTTGCATTCATTGTCAAAAAGAAAATATCCAGATCAGTCATGAGGTACAATGCTGTCTGTGATAGGATAACACATGTGTTTATAGGAAACACCAGTTAATATCACTATCATTCAAATTTACGCACCAACCATTAAAACCAGTCAGGATAAAATAGAAGAATTTTACCAACTTCTTCAACCTGAAATTGATCAAACATTCAATCAAGATGTATTGATAATTAGGTGATTGGAATGCAAAGGTTGGAAACAAAGTAGATGGATCAGTAGTTGGAAAATATAGGCCTTGGTGATAGAAATGATGCTGGAGATTGCATGATAGAGTTCTTCAAAATCAGTGATTTCCTCATTTCAAATATCTTCTTTAGACATCATAAGAGATGATTATACACATGGA
>NW_006414888.1:1242-2626 GCF_000296735.1 Chrysochloris asiatica | reverse complement strand
ATGACATCAAGAACATCATACATGAAGAAAGGAAAAAGTCATGGAGAAGACAAGAAATAAGGAAAAGGTCAAAATGGATGTCAGAAGAAACACTGAAACTCTTTCTCCAGTGTAAAGATGCTAAAGTAAATGGAAGAAATGAGGAGGTACAAGAGCTGAACAGAAAATGTCAAAGGTCAGCTCGAGAAGACAAAGTGAAATATTAAAACGAAATGTGCAAAAATCTGGAGTCAGAAAACCAAAAGGGAAGAACACACTCAACATTCCTCAAGATGGGAGAATTGAAGAAAAATTTCAAGCCTCGACTTTTCTTATGGAAAGATTCTCTGGGTAAATTATTGAATGATGCAGAAAACATTAGAAGAAGATGGAAGGAATACACACAGTCACTGTATCAAAAGGAAATGGTTGATGTTCAACCATTTCAAGAGGCAGCATATGATCAAAAGCCAATGATACTGAAGGAAGAAGTCTAAGGTGTATTGAAGGAATTGACAAAGAACAAGGCACCAGGTATTGAGGGAATAAAAATTGAAATATATTTTTTAAAGTGAGGTAGCACTGGAGTCACTCACTCATCTATGCCAAGAAATTTGGAAGACAACTATCTGGCCAACTGATTGGAAGAGATCTATATTTGTGCCCATTCCAAATAGAGGTGACCCAACAGAATGCTGAAATCATTAGACAATATCTTTGATATCCCATGTGAGTAAAGTTTTAACAAAGGTAATGTAGAAATGGCTGCAAACATACATTGACAGAGAAGTTCCAGAGGTCCAAGCAGGATGCAAAAGGGGCTGCTGTGGAATGAGGAATATCACTGTTGATGTCAGATGGATCTTGGCTGAAAGCAGAGAATACCATAAAGATGTTTATCTGTGTTTTATTGACTATACAAAGCCTTTTGATTGTGTGGATCATGACAAGCTATGGACAACATTGCAAAGTATAAATATTCTGGAACACATAATTGTGCTTATGAGGAATGTGTACATGGACCAAGGTGTTTGAACAGAAAATGGGAACACTGAATGGGTTAATATTAAGAAAGTTGTGCAACAGGGTTGTATTCTTTCACCATACTTATTCAACCTGTATGATGAGCAAATAATCCAAGAAACTGGGTTATATGAAGAAAAACGTGGCATCATGATTAGAGGAAGATTCATTAACAATCTGAGATATGCAGATGATTCCACCTTGTTGGCTGAAAGTGAAGAGGATTTAAAATACTTGCTGATGAAGAAGGTCAAAGACCAGAGCCTTCAGTATGGGTTTCATCTCAATGTAAAGAAAACAAAAATCCTCGCCACTGGACCCATAAACAAGATTCTTATCAATGGAGAAAAGATTGAAGTTGTCAAGGACTTCATTCTTCTTG
>NW_006414888.1:0-1102 GCF_000296735.1 Chrysochloris asiatica | reverse complement strand
TAGGCAAATCTGCTGCACAAGACCTTTTTAAAGTGTTGTAGAACAAAGTTGTCAGCTTGAGGACTAAGGTGCGCCTGACTCAAGCTATGGTATTTTAAATAACCTCATATGCATGTGAAAGCTGAACAGTGAATAAGGAAGACTGTAGAAGAATTGATGCTTTTGAGTTATGGTGTTGGAGGAGAATATTGAAAGTTCCATGGGCTTCCAAAGGAACAAACAGATCTGTATTGGAAGAAGAAGTGCAGCCAGAGTGCTCCTTTGGGACCAGGGTGGCCAAACTTAGTCTTTCATACTTTGGACATTTTGCCTGTAGGTACCAGTCACTGGAGAAAGGTATCATATTTGGTAATGTGGAGGGTTAGAGAAAAATAAGAAGACACCCCCAGTGAGATGGATTGGCAAACTGGCAGCATCAATGGCTCAAGCTTGGCAACAATTGTGAGGTTGGTCCAGGACTGGGCAGTGTTTCATTCTGTTGTGCATAGTGTCACTTTGAATTGGTACCGACTCGATGGCACCTAACAACAACAATAACTTCTGAATTCAACTTGAATTTCTGACAGGTTCTTGTTGATGTACTTCTGTGAAATTTAAAAATTATTGTCAACAAAATTTTACTTGTATGTAGTATTTTGTATATAGATATTGTTCCATAATTTTTACATTTTGCTGGTTCTTATTTGTAGTGGAGTGAAGTATGTATCTCTTCTAGTTTCTTAGCCAGGTATCTGTCTTCAGAATGACTTGACATAGACTAGTGAGTGTTTCTAGAGCTGCATAAGTTTCTTGAATCATTTAAATTGGTGTTCTGTAGGTTACTTGAAGCCTAGCTTTTCAGTAATTTTTTTAAGAACACAAACTTTTTCATTCAATACTATTGGTTCTTTATCATATTATTGCTCCTGAAATGGTTAAGTATCAACCAATTAGTTTTGGTACAGTGATTTTCTATATTCCTTCCACCTTCTTTTGAGGTTTCGAGCATCATTTCAGTACTTTGCTCATTTGTTGTTGTTGTCAGGTGCCATCGAGTTGGAACCGACTCATAGCGACTCCATGCACAGCAGAACGAAACAATGTTCGATCCTGGGCCAACCTC
>NW_006414887.1:4322-5292 GCF_000296735.1 Chrysochloris asiatica | reverse complement strand
GAATTTCTTCATTGGACTGTGTTGCTTTGTTTTATAAGTAAATCTCAAACCTGTTTTGCTTTGTTTCCCTTTCAACTCTGGTATCCTTTGATTTATTCTTTGAAATATGAATGAATGAATGAATGAATGATCAATGTTCTGAGGGTTATTCAATTATTGTGCACAAACACAACAAAACTCATTCTCATTTGAGGCAATTTTTCAACAAAGAATTGATGTTGGAAGAATCTCTATGTTCCAATGGTAAATAATGGTGGATGGGCTCTAGAAATAAATATTTATTTTCATCATCACTTACCAAATGTAGGCTGGTATGTGCTACAGCTGTGTGCAGGGAAAGGCCAGCTTCTTAGAGAGAGCTGCGTTTGAGTTATGGCATCATCATTTTGGGGAAATGGCTGAATGTTGCTAAGTCTTGATTCCTGTACCTGTAAAATGAGATCTGCCTTGCTGAGTGGCTGTGAGATTTGAGGTGATGTATATAAAGCAGCCACCACTTGTCTGTCAGTTTGTTGTACTGTGGTGGCTTGTGAGTTGCTGTGATTCTGAAAGCTATGCCACCAGTATTTTAAATACCAGCAGGGTCACCCATGGAGGACAGGTTTCAGATGAGCTTCCAGATGAAGATAGACTAGGAAGAAAGAGTGACAAACTATTTCCAAATATTTAGTCACTGAAAATCTTACAAATAGCAGAGAAACACTGTCAGATATAGTGCCAGAAAATGAGCCCCTCAGGTAGGAAGGCACTCAAAATGTGACTGGGGAAGAGCAGCCTCCTCAAAGTAGAGTTGACCATGATGATGCAAATGGAGTAAAGCCTGTGGAAGAAAAGCCCGGGGTCCTTGGTTTGCTGATGGGGCACAAGTCAAAATGAAGAGAAACAGCTGTAAATATCCACTGAAAATCGGAACATGGACTGTATGAAGTATGAATCTGGGAAAATTGGAAGTTGTCAGAAATGAAATGAA
>NW_006414887.1:1959-2667 GCF_000296735.1 Chrysochloris asiatica | reverse complement strand
TAAGAAGCACTTGGTCTTTAAGTAACATGACCACACACACAGCCTAAACTTTCCAAACATATTTGACTGACACCCAAGAATACTGATGCTGTTTCTCAGGGGCTAGATGTTAAGGTGTATGAGTAAAACTATGTTTTCATGTGTTGGTAAGAAAAAATTCCTCTCTGCCACTAAGAAAATATAGTGTTCTCAGCAGCTCCCTTCATATGTGGTTTCAGAAATGGCAGCTGTCCCTGGGCAGATTACATCTTCATCTAGTTAGGTCACACATAAGAAGCCTTCTGGGTGAATTATAAGCTGCTGTCTCAACAGCTGTGCCCAGGATTCAAAGAAGCAGCTGGAGTGTGGAGAGCGGCGAGCCTACACATGGGGGCAGGAACATTCTGTTCTGCTGGCCAAGACACTATGTGTATGTGAAACATGGCTTCTCTAAAATCTCAAAGATAGGAGCATCCACACTCATGAGCACACACCAAAGTCTCCAGAAGCCTCAGCCCAGCCAGCACCAGGCAATGTGGAAATCAGCCTCATAGATTCAGACCTTCCGGGAGATTTCTCCACTGGGTGGATAAGTAAAGTCCACACATAGGAATCTTAATGCTTGGCTGTTTGGTAATCACATGCTTGCTTTATTTTTTCCTCTCATTCTATTTGCACAAATTGCTTTTCTCTCACTTCATTCTTATTTATTTCCAATTTCCATATCTC
>NW_006414887.1:0-1294 GCF_000296735.1 Chrysochloris asiatica | reverse complement strand
AACAACAACAGATCATCTAGGGTCCTAGTGTTGCAGGATAAGCAAAGGACTACTAGCCCATCCACTATTTTCAGAAACCTTATACAGGGTCTCTATGGATCAGAACCAACTCAATGGTACTTAACAACAACAGAGCATCTAGCCATAGTAAGGTGGACTTAGGGTAAACTCAATGTAAACATTGTTTTAAAAATATATAAAGTAAATGAATGGACGTAGGTATAACCTACTTTCTCTTCTCAGCAAAGCAGTAACTCCCTTTGAGTCTGGAGAAGTCTTACTAAATAGGTTAATTCAGGAAATATATTGGGCAAATTTTACCAACAGAACCAAACACTGCAATAGTCAATATGAATGCACTTGTGAGGAAAACTAAACCTCCTGCAGATTTTGCAGGAAAAAATCCATTTTCCTCAGCAGCTACTGATATTACTGTAGGGATTTTTGTTTGCAAGGCATAACTCCATTAGGATACAGTGGCAACCCTAGTGCACGTAGGCAACGGAAAGCCCTTATTCTAAAATCACCTCTTCTCTTCAGCTTCCTCCCTCCCTATGTTCATGTGAAGCAGCTTACACCGTGAAAGATTATGGTTTTATGTAATCTCAAAAATGATTTTCTGCATCATAACAAGAACCTTTACAAACATCTTGGTGATGACACAGAAAATCTGGACACTTCAGGCAGTCTGTCAATGTTTGAGGAAAAAAAATATTCGTGACCCAGCTCCAGATGAAAAGCAACTTGCTGAAACATCACCTAAAACGAGAGGTTCCAATTCATTGGAACTCAACTTATTACTCGCTTGAGCAACTACTGGAACAAGAAAAAGCTGTGCAAGGTTTTGAAGGCCAGGATGTAGGGAGCGGGGGGAAGGAGAGATTCTTTTCCCCTTTACTCAATGGAGTCTGACAAACAGCGATGGTGAGCATCCTCCTTCTTTGGGAGTCACTGCTGACAAAGGCCAGCCTGGACTACGTGTATCAATGCTGTACAGGTGTCTGTAACGCTCATGCATATAAATGTCAACTTAATTTGAAGTCAAGAAAATAATCCTGAGCTTCAGACTCATATGTGCCTTCCATCATCCCAGAAAACAGCAATATGTTGAGACAGAGTTATCTTTCTTAACCATAACTCTGGAATGATGGTCTAACCCAGCTGCCTGACAGACTTGGATCACTCTAGTGAGTTGGATCTAAGCCGAATCTGCATGGAATCCTGATTCTGTCCTCTCTTCTCAGAGTCTGAGTCATCTTAGGAAAACAACATCTTTTCAGGTTATCATTAAGCA
>NW_006414886.1:0-5200 GCF_000296735.1 Chrysochloris asiatica | reverse complement strand
TCACATAATTCACAACAAAACATTAAAAAAAATGTTATTACCTAAAAAGAAGAAAGAAATAATATTACTTATTTATTGCATTAGTCAAATCTACTGCTGAAGATTTCTTTAAAGTATTTAACAGCAAAGTTGTCAGTTTGAGGACTGAGCTGCGCCTGACCTAAGCCATTGTATTTTCAGTATAACAACACTACCACCACCAAAAGTATGTGAAAGTTGGATAGTGAATATGGAAGCCAGAATGCTACTTAGAAGCCAGGATGCTGGGACTTTGTCTCTTATCCTTTGGACATATTATCAGGAGGAACCAATTCCTGGAGAAGGACATCATGCTAAGTAAAGTGGAAGATCAGCGAAAAATAGGAAGATCCCCAGTGAGATGCATTGGCACAGTGGCAGCAGCCTTGACCTAAAGATTAGCAACAAATGTGAGGCTAGCGCAGGAATGGGCCGTGTTTCATTCTGTTGTGCTTAAGGTTGCTTTGAGTAGGAACCGACTTGACATTTAACAACAACAACAACATCTGTGACTCATTGGTTATTTGAAATATTTTGTTTAATTTTCAAATATTTGGGAGCTTTTCTAGGTATCTTTGTTTTTGAATTCCTTTTTAATTTCACTATGATCAGAGAAGATATTTTAAATGGCTTCAGTTCTTTCGTATTTGTTGAAGTTTATTGCCCAGAATATGACCTGTATTGGTGATTGTTACCTGTGCAATGAAAAGAATGTAAATAAATTCTTTTGTAGCTGAAATGTGATATAGATGTCAATTAGGTGAAGTTAGTAGTATTGTTCAGGTTTGTTTTTCTGAAAATCCTCTTGATTGGCTGTATGCTTGTCCTGTGGATTAATTAGAGAAGTGTTGAAGTCTATAACTTTAACTGTGTATTTGTGGTTTTCTGTCCTGCCAGTTTTTGCTTCATGAACCTTGAAGTTCTAAGTGCATTCACTTTTCAGATTATTATTTTGTAAATTGGCATTTTTATTGTTATGTAACTTATCATTGTCTCTGATTGTATTTATTGTTCTGAAGCCTATTTTGTTATAAGTACATTCACTCCATTTCTCCATCTGTCTTTTGATTTGTTATTTATACCACATGCTTTCCCATTCTTCCTTATGATAGCTTTTTTAAATTTTAGAACATTTCCATCACCTATAATAAGCAATCCTAAGGTTCCCGGGTCATGCTGTGGGCTGGGCATTCGGCTGCTTACTCCAAGATTGGTGGTTCAAACCCACCAGACATTCAGCAGGACAAAAATGAGGTCCTCTGCTCCCATAAAGATTTACAGTCTTGGAAACACTATATATAGAGTTGCTATGAGTTGTCATTGACTTAGTGGCAGTGTGTTTAATATGAAATTCTGTATCTATGAGCAGTTAGTCCCCATTTCCTTCTAGCTGCCCCCACCTTTCTCCCTGGGCAGCCACTAATCTTTCTGTCTCTATCGATTTGTCTATCTTGGACATTTTGTATAAATGGAATCATATAATGTGTGGTCTTTCTTGACATTTTTCACTTACTGTAATGTTTTCAGGGTTCATCCATGCTGTAGCATGTATCAGAACTTCATTCCTTTGTATGATTAAGTACTGTTCCATTGTGTGGATATGACACATTTTTAAAATATATTCATCTATTGATGGACATTTGGGTTGTTTCCACTTTTTAGTTATTATGAATAATGCTACTATGAACATTTGAATATAAATTTTTGTACAGACATGTGTTAATTTCTCTTGGGTATATCAGGAGCTCTGGTAGCATAGTGGTTATGAGTCAGCCTCAAGGTCAGCAGTTCGAAACTACCAGCTGTTCCGTGGGAGAAAGATGAGGCTTTCTGCGCCTGTAAAGATTTATAGCCTTGGAAACTCTGTGCAGGGTCACTATGAGTCGGAACCGACTCCACGGTACTTAACAACAACAACATATTAGGATAAGCACTGAAGGATCTCTGGTAGCGTAGTGGTTACGAATTGGGCAGTGAACCGCAAGGTCAGCAGTTTGAAACTACCAGCTGTTCCGCAGGAGAAAGATGAGGCTTTCTGCTCCTGTAAACGTTTACAGCCTCAGAAACCCTGTACAGGGTTGCTATGAGTTGGTTCCGACTCAACGGCACATAACCACCACCACCACTAGAATGGTAACCACAAGGTCAGAAGTTCACACCCACCAGCTGCTCTCGTAAATCCTACCCAGGGTCACTTTGAGTTGGAATTGACTTAACGGCACACAACAACAGTCCCTCTTGTGGGCGTTTTCTTTTTCGTTTATTCTCTACCAAACATGGTGCCCCCCTTCTTTAGGGATTGTTCCTTCCTGACATGTCCAAATTATGAGAGAGTTAGTCTAGACATTGTTGCTTCAAAAGAGCAATTTGACCATACTTCTTCCAAAGGCATTGTGCTCATTCTTCTGACAGTCCATAATAGCTTCAGTATTCTTCACTAACACCATAGTTCAAATGTATCAATTCTTCTTCAGACTTTCATATTCTTTGTCCAGCTTTCACATGCGTATAAGGTGACTGAAAATACCATGGCTTGGGTCAGGCACACCTTAGTCCTCAAAGTGACATCTTTGCTCTTTACCACTTTAAGAGTATCTTTTGCAGCAGGTTTGTCTAATCAAATACATCATTTGATTTCTTGACTACTGCTTCCATGAGTGTTGAATGTGAATCCAAGTAAAATGAAATCTTTGACAGCTTCAGTCTTTTTTCTGTTTATCAGATGCTATTTATTGGTCCAGTGATGAGAAGTTTTGTTTTCTTTACATTGAGGTGCAGTCCGTACTAAAGGCTATATAGTCTTTGATCTTCATCAGTAAGTACTTGAAGTACATTTTTTATTATTGTAGCCCTGGTGGCACTTAGGATAAGCTCCAGACTGCTAAGGTTGGCAGTTCAAACCAGCTGCTCTGTGGGCGAAAGATGAGGCTTTCTGCTCCTGTAAAGATCAGTGGCAGTGAGTTTAGTGTGAGTTTTTGAATCACTTTATTATATGTCAAATTCCTTGTTCCCATCCTTTGTTTAATTAGTACATATTTTACATATGTTATAAACCTCACAATGCATTGCTGTTATTTTTGTTTAGATCAGGGGTTGGCAAGCTTTTTCTATAAAGAGCCAGATAATGAAAGTTTTAACTTTGCTGACCATGTTCTGTCATAACATTCTCTCTAACTCTGCCATTATAGTGAGAAAGCAGCCATTGATAATTTGTAAACAGATCAGTGTGGCTAGATTAGCCCACAGTCTATAGTTTGCCAACTTCTGTCTTTTTTTGACAGTTCACTGTCTTTAAAAATTATTAACAAAAAAAGCAACATTTCTATTATATTTGTCATAATTTTATACTGTTTCTAGTGCTTTTAATTTCTAAGTTAACATCTGGTTTGAAATTCCATCTTTTGGAGGTATCTTCCTGATGGTGTATGTTTGTCAGAGTAAATTTGGTTTTTGTTTGTTTGAATTTCCTCTTCAGTTTGAAAAGGTATTTTCAGTATGTATATAGTGCTTTTTTCTTTAATTCAATATTTTGAAAATATTATTCCATTGTCTCCTGGCTTGCATGTTTTGTGACAAGAAGTTGACTGTAATTGTTATCTTTCATTCTCTGAATGTAGTATGTACTTTCTCTGGCCACCTTCCTGGTTTTTCTTTTTATCATTGATTTTCAGTAGTTTGATATGCAAATCCACCAAACCCCACTAGCACTGAGTAGAGTTGATTCTACTTCATGGCGACCCCATGTAGGGATTCTGAGGCTGCAAATCTTTCTTCCAAAGAGCAGCTGGTAGGTTTGAACTGCTGATTCTGTACAGCCCAATTTGTAACCCACTATTCCACAAGAGCTTCTTAGTTTAATATATGAGGGGCTTCAAAAAGTTTATGGAAAAATGAAATTAACAGAGAGTGGAATGTTTCCATGAACTTTTGGAAACTTCCTCATATGTCTAGGTGTTTTTTTCAGTATTTGCTTTGTTGTTGTTTTTTTTTTAACATGCCACAAAGTGTAATTTTTATTTTATTTTCTTGGAAAGCTAGTTTTACAGCAACCTTTTAAGGGCTCGATTCTTTACATGAGCTTTGGTGGCTGTCGTGGGGCAGCGCCTGCAGGTCTAAATTGGGGTGGAGGTGTTCGGTCCTTCTGAGCTTCACGAGAGCGGTTCCTGACCACCTTGCTGTGAATGGCGCAGCTCACACAGTAATGCAGTTTCACATACAACTTGGGAAGCACGTATGCATCGAAGACACTCGCTTCGGAAATATCCCTGATGGCAGCGGCTTCTACTGTGTTTCGAATTACGTACTTTTTAATGGCCTTGTCTTTGGGCACGCAGCAGGTGCAGTTCATGCAACGAATAGGCTGCACATGGCCACGCCCCTTTTTGGCACGACCATTGTTTCTCCTTTTCTTTGTCATCTTGGAAGCGAGGACCCGAGAGAGAGTTGCTTTGTTGTTTTGCTGTGGTTCTTTGAGTTTCTTGAAACTACAGTTTGTTGTTTCCCCTTTGTTTTAGGAGAGTGTTGTTCCTTCTCTCTAAATATTTCTTTTGCCTCAGTCTCTCTTCTGTGTCTAATTACATACATGTTTGACTGTTGTCATCTCTTAAGTCTTGGATGCTAATCCTTTAAAAACATTTAAAAAATAAGTTATTGTTTATCTTTCTCTTTGATTTGGTTAAATTTTATCTGTTTTCAGGTTTACTTGAACTTTGCCATACATCTCATTAGAAACACTGTAAATTGAATTCTCTACTTGTGCACTTGAGATTCTCTAGATCATATAAAACCAAAACCACTGCCATCGAATTGATTCCAATGTAAAGTGACCCTGTATAGGGTTTCTAAGACTGTAAATCTTTACAGAACAAAAATCTCATCTGTCTCCTACAGAGCCTTACAAGTAGGTTGAATTCAGATCACGACTTAGGTAGAAGACCAGCTTGTATTTATACATTCTTTTATTCCCCCCACTGTCAATATATAAGGTTTTTTTTTTTTTTAATTTAAGGTTTTTATTGTGGATTGAGTGAAAGTTTACAGGGCACATCACCAGTTTCACATTCAACAATTCATATACCTTGTTTCATTACATTGATTATAATCCCCTCCATATACCATGAGTTAAAAGTATTTCTCTCTATCCACTTTAGCTTTTTAAAAAACACACAAACAAAAAAACCCA
>NW_006414885.1:3223-5232 GCF_000296735.1 Chrysochloris asiatica | reverse complement strand
ATTAATGTAAGATATGATCTAATAAGAGAAAAAATTCACATAAGATATGGTCTAATGTAAGGGAAGACAAGAGAAATTGAAATAGGTGAAATGTTAGAGCTTTCAATGTCAGATTCTTCACCAGATTAGAGCAGATTCCGCAAAATCTTCAGAATAACACTAAAGACACTGCTGTTAGATGCCATCAAGTTGGTACCGAGTCATAGCGACCCCATGCACAACAGAATGACAAGCTACCCGGTCCTGGGCCAACCTCACATGCACCAGACTGCAAAACCATTTGAACTGCAAGGTCGGTGGTTTAAGCTCAGCAGCTGCTCCTTGGAAATCCTATACAGGGTTGCTGTGGGTCGGAATCAACTTGACAGCACTTAATAACAAAAAGACAATGGACCAGAAAAATTCTAATTTTTCTACCTACATTCCAAATAGAGTTGGTTTTGTACATGAAAATTCTGAGGCTCATGAATAGGAGGACAATGGTTACTTAATGAAGATGAGCAAAAGAGTTCATCATGTTTTCCCTGACCTTAATTGAGTCAGTAAAATTAATATGTGGCTAATATTTGCTCTGATTTGACTCCCGTAGACTCTCTGGCCTGAGGGCTGCAGCCAGGATGACCAAAGGAGGAAGAACATCTTTTTGTTCAAAGGCTTCACTTAATTGCCCAGGGGTTTAAACTGAAAGACTTGAAACACATTAACATTTCATTCTTTCTTCTTAGATTAAAAATGATTTGGTCCTAGGAGGCGAAAAGGTTAATGACAATTCCTCAAATACATTTAAAACTTTATTTTTCATAACATATGGGCACATAACTTACCTTCTGAAGGAACCTTTTACAAGCTTACAGGGGCACATTTTATTGTTGAAGAAAACAAAGAGTAGGAAATTGTGTAGCCCGGACCACAGGCTGGCTCTTCACTGCCCCTTCCAGTGTTTTTACAATGTAAACACCAGAGTTTTATTATTGCAATGATTTTTCAGAAGTACTTTTCCTAAAGTTATCAATTTCTGAGTTCTAAAGTATAGAATCCTATATATTATTTAACATTGTATGCAAACATCATCATCGTGAAACTTAGTATTATGAGCTACTGTAACTCAAACACAAATCGGCTCTTTTTGATGTTACACTTGATCTTATGACATACTGACAGATTGTCAGCTGACATATAGACGTACTCTCAGTGTGTTTCCTAACCACTTCTCCCTAGATAGATAGACAGACAGACAGACTGACACAAAGAAGGAAAGAGACAGAGACAGAGAGAGCTGCTGTCTGGTCAAGTCCAACTCATGGTGACTAACCGACCATAGATGCAACAGAATAGTTGATGGGTCCAAAATCATTCTTATAATACCCAGTATGTGCTAGTCCTTCTCATTGTCCAGTCCCCATTGATCTTCTTCTTCCCCAACTTTATCCCTCCTGATAATGTGTCTAATACAAGTAAGTTGAGCAATATTCTACTGTGACTCCAACAGTTTTCACTGACTAATTTTCTGAAGTAGCTTATCAGACCTTTCATAAGAGCCTCCATCACATTGGAAGCTCTGCTGTGACCTGACTTTGCTGGTATTGGCAATACTATTAGAGTAGCTTCTAGCAACATAGCAACAGGAAAGTCTCCACAGTGGGGGGAAACTGTTGGTGTCCTTACCTCTAGTTTGTTGCTTTGAATTTCCTGAAGCTTTGGATACCCAGAAGTTCAAGTTTTCTTAACTTGTGGGGAATTATCTAATAGCACCATTTCTAAAGGATGGACTAAATCTCCTGGAGGGACTCATCTGTCTTGGGACATTCCATTAATTTCAGTCAGTCCAAAGCTGTGCTTCTATACAGTCTCTTTAGAAATGTTATGATGATTTCCAGGGTATCTTTCCCTATTCAGTGTTGCCATATTGGTCCAATAATGAAAGTATCATATGACATTGCCTGCCTTCCAAATGGGCTGAGGCACAAGTTCTTGTTAGTTGCCATTAAGTTGGTACTGACTCATAACTA
>NW_006414885.1:0-1853 GCF_000296735.1 Chrysochloris asiatica | reverse complement strand
GACGGCACTTAACAACAGCAATAACAGTTCAACTTACGTACAATTCAACATAAAGGCAGATTTTGAAATGGAACTAGATCGTAATCTTGGGATTGCTTATATATAGTGTGATGCTTACATAACAACCAAATAACATAGCATCCTAGTTCAGAGACTTTATTATGAATATTAAGGGAGGCATGGCTGTGTGGAAATGATAGTCCTATCTCCTGGTTTCCATTGGTCTCTAGTTGATGCAATCTGGTAGCGCTTTATTATCTCAATTGTTTCCATTTAAAATCCAGTTTGTGACTTCAAGGAATGGCATCAACATGCACACAGGTAAGTAAACAGGAATTTGTAGATTGGGTTAAGTAGATATTAGATTTCTGGCTGTAATCAGGTATTTGTCAAAGATCTTTCACATTACCAACAGATAGGAACTTCATTCATAAAGTGCTATACGGGGACTAAAGATGAAACTAAGGATGGAACATCTTTCTAATATACTGCAGACAAGCCATTAAAAACATCTTTTAAATGACTGTGTTTGCTTTCATTATTGGGACAGATCACCCATAAGCACTTTATACAGATTGACAGTTTTCAAATTGCATCTAATGGGTTATCTGTCTCCCATTTAAAAGCAGAGGGAATCTGATATTACTGCTGCAGCAAAGATTACCATTTTTACTATGAAACCCTTCCTATGCTTCCTAAATGCAACAGTAATTTGAAGATATATCAATATATTTTAATATTTGGGATTTTTAAAATCAAATTGTATTTCGTATTCAAGAATGCATTGCATAGCTGAACAAGAGCTGTCAAATGGGATTACACTTCAACATAACGAAAACAAAAATGTTCAGAATTGGACCAATAAACAACATCATGATAATGGGAGAAAAGATTGAAGTTGTCAGGATTTCATTTTATTTGGAATCACAATCAAAGCCCAGGAAAGCCAACAGTCAAGAAATTAAACGATGTATTGCATTGGGCAAATCTGCTGCAAAACACTTCTTTAAAGTGTTAAAAAAACATAGCTGTCACTTGGAGGATTAAGGTGGGTCTGACCCAAGCCATGGTATTTTAATTATCTCATATGCATGTGAAAATTGGACAGTGAATAAGGAAGCCTGGAGAAGAATTGATGCACTTGAATTATGATTATAGTGTTGGTGAAGAATCTATCATGAACACGTTTATCTTGAAAAAAGTACAGCCAGAATGCTCCTTAGCATCAGAAATGGCAAAACTTCATCTCATGTTACGGTTATCAGGAGGGGCTGGAACCTGGTGAAGGACATCATGCTTGATAAAGAAAAGGAGCAGTAAAAAAGGCTTTCAGTGAGATGGACTGATACAGTGGCTGCAGCAGTTGGCACAGATGTGACAATGACTGTTTTGGTGGTGCAGGACCAGGCACTCTTTTAAGCTGCTGTGTGTCTTTTCTCCTGGATCATTCTGAGTTAGAACCAATGAGATAGCACCTACCCCCACCATCACCAACAGGCTTTTCTAAAAATCTATAGTTCTGTTTCAGTTTACCAGTGAGTTGCAATCGCCTCATTTCTTAGAGGATTCATAAGTCTAAAATTCAAAGAAACATTTTTTTCTGTGTGTTTGATGTATTCTATGATTAATTTGAATTATTTCACCAAGAGATTTTTTAAATTCTTGGTGAAATAATTCAAATCTATGCTATTTTAAAGAACTGAATTGTAGCCCAAATGATAATAAGTTGTTCTGATAGGAGAATATGTATTTGCTCAATCTTTTCCAAGGGAATAACATTAACTTTGGGCAAAAGATCAGTGAAAACTTTAAAGACTCATATCCTAAGGGTGGCAACTAAGTAGAAGATTCCT
>NW_006414884.1:5097-5582 GCF_000296735.1 Chrysochloris asiatica | reverse complement strand
CATATGAGGTTATTGAAAATACCATGGCTTGGGTCAGGCGCACCTTAGTCATCAAGCTGACATCTTTGCTCTGCAACACTTTAAAAAGGTCTCGTGCAGCAGATTTGCCTAATGCAATATGTCGTTTGATTTCTTGACTGCTGCTTCCATGAGTGTTGATAGGTGATCCAAGAAGAACAAAGTCCTTGACAACTTTAATCTTTCCTCCCTTGATAAGATTCAGAATTGGTCCAGCTGTGAGGATTTTTGCTTTACATTTGAGATGTTTTAATTCCTCTTCACTTTCAGCAAGCAAGGTTGTTTCATCTGCATATCGCAGGTTGTTAATGAGTCTTCCTCAAATCCTGATGCCACATTTTTCTTCATAGAACCCAGCTTCTAAGATTATTTGCTCAGCATACAGGTTGAGTAAGTATGGTGAAAGAATGCAACCTTGTCGCACAGCTTTTTAAATTTTAAACCATTCAGTGTTCCCATGTTCTGTT
>NW_006414884.1:0-1778 GCF_000296735.1 Chrysochloris asiatica | reverse complement strand
GGTATTTAAAATACCAGTGGCATAGTTTCCAGAATCACAGTAACTCACAAGTCACCACAGGACAACAAAGTGACAGACGAGTAGTTGGAGAGTAGCCATCCCCAAAAGAACTTCGTCAGATGTCTTCTTCAAGGTATAAAGTTGCAAGCAGCCAATTTTATTCTCCTTGATGTAGTCTGTATACCACTGAGGACACTACAAGGGGTGGAGAATATGGAGCCAGAAATGGGCATGAGTCAAAGCGGGCACATCATTATCCTTATCCTTAGAAGGAGAAAGGTGAGCAGATGTTCTTTTGCGGAAATGAAGGAGTCAGAACATCAAACATTGCTAGGTGGCAGGGAGTCCACCTCTGTTCAAAGCGAAGCCAGAGGAAGATTGATCCAAGAGCAGAGCCAAGAGGCACCCATTTGTCTCATGTGCAGAACTCCTCCTCATCCCACAGTGCTCAGTTCAGCATCACCTCCCCCATTATACCCACCATGCCTCCCTCACAGCCTGAACTCACCTCTGTCATGGTTGTCACACCAGAGTTTTAACTGATGACTTTTCCAAGAGGAGTCCTGGTGTGGCTCCCTAGGTTAAACACTTGACCTCAAGGTTGGTTTGAACTGCAAAGTCAGTGGTTCAAACTCAGCAGCCGCTCCTCAGAAACCCAGGATCGCTATGAGTCGGAACCAACTCAACAGCATTTAAAAACAACAATAACATTTTTCCAAGAAGCTCTGTTGGTAAAGTGGTTATAGTATTCAGCTGTGAAACAAAAGACTGGCAATTTGAACCTCCAAGTTGCTCTGAGGGAGAAAAACTTGGCAGTCTGCTTCCATAAAGATTTACAGCTTTTGAAACCCTCCGGGGCAGTCCTACTCTGCTGAATAAGGTTGTTATGAGTCGGAATGTGGGTTTGGTTTGGTGAGTTCATTTACTTTTTCATCTCCCCAGTTCATGTACAAGCTCTTTGAAAACACAAATGTCTTGAGCATAATGGAATCTAGTCTCTGAAATGTGTTCAAAATACTTTTTATTTATTAATTTAACCACCATTTGTCACATACCTACTAAGTACCAAGGATTTTGCACATATTATCTTTGCCTTTAAAACTGTTTAATTTTGTTTAAATTTACTTGCTGTAGAAAATTTGGAGAGCTTTGAAAAGAGTAGACTATGGGGTCTGGGGAAAGAAACTGGGTTCTTTGAAAAAGCTAATGATATAGACAAACCTAAAACATAATTCCACCACTCATCTGTCAGTTTGTCTTACTGTGGTGGCTTATGAGTTCTGGTGATTCTGGAAGCTATGCCACTGGTATTTTAAATATCAGCAGGGTCACCCGTGGTGGACAGGTTTCAGATAAGCTTCCAGACGAAGACAGACTAGGAAGAAGGATTGGAATGCAAAGGCGGAGAGCAAAGAGGAAGGATCAGTAGTTGGAAAATATGACCTTGGTGATAGAAATCATGCTGGAAACGGCATGATAGAAATCTGAAAAATTAATGATTTGTTCATTTCAAATACCTTCTTTAGACAGCATAAGACACGACTATACACATGGACCTCGTAAGATAGAATATACAGAAATCAAATTGACTACATCTGCAGAAAGAGACAATGAAAAAACTCCATATCATCAGTGAAAACAAGGCCAGGGTCAGACTGTGGAACAGAACATCAATTGCTCATATGCAAATTCAAACTAAAGTTGAAGAAAATGAAAACAAGTCCACAAGAGCCAAAATATGACCTTGAATATATCCCACCTGAATTTAGAGATCATCT
>NW_006414883.1:4201-4689 GCF_000296735.1 Chrysochloris asiatica | reverse complement strand
ACTCATCTCTGCCAAGAAATTTGGAAGACAACTATCTGGCCTACTGATTGGAAAAGATCCATATTTGTGCCCATTCCAAAGAGAAGTGACACAATGGAGTGCGGAAATCATCGGACAATCTCTTCGATATCTCAAGCGAGAAAATTTTTGCTCAAGGTAATACAGAAACGGCTAAAATCATACATTGACAGAGAACTTCCAGAGGTTCAAGCTGAATTCAGAAGAGGCCGTGGAACAAGAGATAACTTTGCTGATGTGCAATGGATCTTGGCTGAAAGCAGAGAATATCAGAAAGATGTTTACCTATGCTTTATTGACTACCCAAAGGCTTTTGATTGTGTGGATGATGACAAGCTATGAACAACATTGCGAAGTATGAGTATTCTAGAACGCTTAATTGTACTTCTGAGGAATCTGTACCTGGACCAAGAAGCAGTTGTTTGAACAGAGCATGGGAACACTGAATGGTTTAAAACTAAGAAAGGTGT
>NW_006414883.1:2018-3236 GCF_000296735.1 Chrysochloris asiatica | reverse complement strand
ACAAAGCTATCTGTGATAGGATAGTATCCATACTCATACAAGGAAAACAAGTTAATACCAGTATTACTCAAATTTGGACATCAACTAAAACAGCCAGTAACAATGAAATTGAAGATTTCTACCAATTACTTCAGTCTGAAATTTATCAAATATGCAATTAAGATGTATTGATAATTATTGGTGATTGCAATGATAAAGTTGGGAACAAAGAGGAAGGATCAATAGTTGAAAAATAAGGTCTTGCCGACATAATAACAGTACTGAAGATTGCAAAATAGAAATCTGCAACAACAATGACATTCATTACAAACACCATTTTTATACAACATAAAACAACAGGGACCTCACTAGATGTCATACACAGGAATAAATTGACTATATATTTGGCAAGAGACAATGGAGAAGTTCAAACTATCAATTGTTCTTATTCTAGTTCAACCTGAAGCTGAATCAAATTAAAACCAGTCCACAAGAGCCAAAATATGACCTTGAGTATATCCCACCTGAATTTAGAGATCATCTCAAGAACAGATGTGATTCATTAGACGCTAATGAGCAGAAGAGTTGTGGGATGATATCAAGAATATCATACATGAAGGAAGCAAAAGGTCATTAAATATATAGGAAAACAAGAAGACCAAAATTGTTGTCTGGAGAGACTCTGAAACTAGCTCTTGAACATAGAGAACAACTTGTGATATATAGATGACACAGCTGCTTGCCGAAAGCAAAAATAACTTTAAATATTCACTAAGGTATGATTTCCCAGCCTTTAGCATGGATTTGACCTCAGTGTAAAGAAAATGAAAATACAAAAAATGGACCAAGAAATAATATCATGATAAATGGAGAAGACTTCAAATTGCTTGCAACCACAATCAACAATAATGAATATAACAGCCAATAAATCAAAAGACATATTTCATTAGACAAATATGCTCCTTAATACCCCTGTAAAGTGCTCAAGCCACCACCCATCTGTCAATTTGTTGTACTGTGAAACTTGTGTGTTGCTTGATTCTGGAAGCCATGCCATGAGTATTTTAAATACCAGCAGGGTCACCCACTGTGGATAGGTTTAAGCTGAGCTTCCAAACGAAGACAGAATAGGAAAAAAGAGAGACAAACTAACTCCAAATATTTAGTCACTAAAAACCTTATTAATAGCAGTGAAACACTGTCAGCATCAGAATATTGAATATTGAAACATGATGAAGA
>NW_006414883.1:0-613 GCF_000296735.1 Chrysochloris asiatica | reverse complement strand
GAAATGGTTAGTGTTCAACATTTCAAGAAGTAGCATATGATCAAGAGTCAATGATACTGAAGGAAGAAGTCTAAGTTGCATTGAAGACATTGGCAAAGAACAAGACACCACAAATTGATGGAATACTAATTGAAATCTCTCAGCAAACTCAGTTGGCACTGGAGGCTCTCGTTCATCTATGCCAAGATATTTGAAGGACAACTACTTGGCCAACTGACTGGAGGATACACAATCTGTATTTGTGCCAATTCTAAAGGCTTAATGAAATGCAGAAATCACCAGACAATAACATCGATAACCCACACGAATAAATAGTTACTAAAGATAATACTAAAAACTACTGTAACCATATATTGACAGAGGACTTCCAGAGGTTCAATCCAGATTCAGAAGAGGATGAGGAAAGAGTGATATCATTGCTGATATAAGATGAATCTTGGTTGAAATCATAATATACCTGAAAGATGTTTACCTGTGTTTTATTGACTAAGAAAAGGCTTTTGATTGTATAGATCACGAAAAGCTATGGACAATATTGTGGAGACGGAGTATGCTGGAACACATAATTGTGTTCATGAGGCATTTGTATATAGACCAAGAGGCAGTTTTTCGA
>NW_006414882.1:4386-5412 GCF_000296735.1 Chrysochloris asiatica | reverse complement strand
GAAGTTTCCCAGCAAAATGAATTGACCAACTGGCAGCATCAATGGGTCTAAGCATGGCAACAATAGTGAGGTTGCCCAAGATCGGGCAGTATTTCGTTCTGCTATGCATAAGGTTGCTATGCGTTGGCACTGACTTAATGGCACCTAACAACAATCAAATATAGTGACTATAAATGCATGAAATGGTACGCTTTGGTGTACTTTGCTTCAGGATGAGAGGGATAAGACATAGTAACCACTGTATAGTTTTCTTCTTTTCCAGATGTATCTGGTGAATAGGAATAGGTAATATGGTGATAAGATTATATGATTCAGTTTTGAATTTTTATTATCAGAATTATTTGTGATTGTCTAAAATGCAAAGGGTGTGCAACTAAAAGAAGGCACTAATTAATCTATCATTGCAGGAACAGACAATCTAAGGACCATTGAAAAAGGAAAGCATGAGTGGAACATGAGATCACTACTTAGAAAAGCAGCAGCAGAGATGATCACAGAGGTGGTGGCATGAAAAGAACAAGGCAGCTGTAGACTCTAGGCCTATAGAATTAGTAAGGATTTGTGTCTACAATTAAGAGGCTAACCTGTAAAATGTGCTCCTTGGACATTTAAATTAATACATATATTTTGCCTTTTTAAAAGTTATTATTGTGAATTATGTAATAGTTTATATGGTGGAACTTTAGCTTTATATTCAATCTATCGCATTTTGTCTCATTTCAATGATTACAATCCCTTCCATGCATCATCAAATAACCAAATGCTACACTCTGCAAGCCTGCCCCCAGCCACCAGCACACAGCCCCTCACCCCTCCTGAGTCCAGAGTCCCCACCGGCTCCATCTCTCTAAATCATCATCTCTTCCTCCAGCTCTGGCTTCAGTGCTTAACTGGGTATGGTCCTACACTGCAATCCTCTCCCATGATGGTCCCAGGAACCTCCACTCCTGGACTGCAAAATCAAGCACTCCCCTCTTTTTGTTTTAAATGTTTACCATTAAATTTTCAACCCTCATTATAGGTCCT
>NW_006414882.1:0-3521 GCF_000296735.1 Chrysochloris asiatica | reverse complement strand
CAGGCGTACCTTAGTCCTCAAGCTGACATCTTTGCTCTTCAACACTTTTAAAGGTCTTGTGCAGCAGATTAGCCTAATGCAGTGCATCGTTTGTTTTCTTGACTGCTGCTTCCATGAGTGTTGATAGTTGATCCAAGAAGAATGAAGTCCTTGACATCCTCAATCTTTTCTTCATTGATAAGAATATTGTTTATTGGTCCACTTGTGAGGATTTTTTGTATAGCCAATGTCTAAATTGCCCATCTCTGTGAACCCTGAGTACCGAGGAAGTGGGAATTATCCTTGCTGTAAAGATTTCTTTTCCCTCTTATTAACTACTACATCCATAAATATATTTTGTGTTTTTGCTTTGTTCAGTTGTGAAATAAATGGGGAACTATACGGAGGAAATAGCTAGATTGTTGTTACATGCAGGGTATTATAATTATTGACATGAAATAACGTGTATGATTTTTTAATGTGAAGTTTGTGATGCAGTCTGTAAGCCTACACTCAATTATCAATAAATAGTAAACAAAACAAAACTGTAAGATCCATCTTGAAGTACAGTGTTGTTTTATAAGACAATATCTATATGCCTACAATGAAATGCAATTAGTACTAGTACTACTCAAGTTATGCACAACCACTAAAATCAATGATGATGAAATTGAATAATTCTACAACTTTTCAGTATGAAACTGATCAAATATGCTATCAAAATATATTTATAACTTCTGGTGCGTAGATTGAAACAATGAGTCAGGATCAGCATTTGGAAAATATGACTCTGGTGACACAAATGATGCTAGAGATCACATAGATCTAATTTTATAAAACCAATTACTTACTCTGCAAATAACTTTTTTTAAACAACATAAAACTTGATTAAACACATGAACCTCACCTGGTGGAATATAGAAGTTCAAATTGATTATATGGAACTAGTCAATGTCATCAGCCTAAACAAGGCCAGGGATCAACTGTGCAATAGAGCATGGATTGCTCATATGGAATTTAGTGTAAAGCTGAAGATAATTAAAACCTTTCCATTAAAATATGCTCTTGAGCATATCCCACCTGGCTTTAGGATCATTTAAAAAAAAAGATTTGATGCATTGAGGACTAAGGTGCGCCTGACCCAAGCCATGGTATTCTTAATAAGCTCATATGGATGCTAAAGCTGGACAGTGAATAAGGAAGATCGTAGAGGAATTGATGCCTTTGAGTTGTGGTGTTGGAGGAGAATACTAAAAGTGCTATGGACTGCCAGAAGAACCAATAGATCTGTTTTGGAAGAAGTGCAGCCAGAATGCTCCTTGGAGGCCAGGATGGCTAAGCTTCTTCTGTCATACTCTGGACATATTATCAGGAGGGAACAGTTGCCTGAGAAGGATGTCATGCTGGGTAAGATGGAGGGTCAGAGAAAGAGGAAGACCCCCTAACGAGATGGATCAGCCAGGTATCATCATTGATGGTGTCAAGTGTGTCAGTGTTAGTGAGGTTGGCCCAGGATCAGATATTGTTTCATTCTGCTGTGCATGGGGTTGCTATGAGTCGGTTCTGACTCGATGGCACCTGACAACAACAAAGAAAAGATTTGATGCATTAGACATAAAGGAACAAAGACCAGAAGAGATGTGGGAAACATCAAGAGCAACATGCAAGAAGAAACCAAAAGGACAAGAAAGAAAAGAAAAAAAAAAAAAAAAAACCTAAATGGGTATCAAAAGAGTTTCTGAAACTTATTCTTCAGAATGAAGATGATAAAGGAAACGGAATAAATGAGAAAATAAAAGATTTGAACATAAAAATTTAAAGGGTATTTCAAGAAGCTTAAGTAGTGTAACAAAATGTGCAGCAGCCTTAAGATAGAAAAGAAGAGAAAAAAACATAAAGAACATTTCCCTATTTCTCAAGCTAAAAGAAGTGAAGAAAAAAATTCAAAAATTGGGTTGCAATATTGAAATATTGTAGAATGATGAAAACATCAAAGGAAGATAACAGATAAACATAGATTCATTTTACCAAAAAGAAATTGTTTGGAGCATTAGCAAAAGCAAGGCATCAGGAACTGAAGGAATACAATTTGAAATATTTCAGTAAACTGATAAAGTTTCAAAGGCATACACTCATTGATACCAAGAAATCTGAAAGACATCTATCTGGTCAACCAACAGGAAAAGATGTATATCTGTGCCGGATCCAGGAGAGGTGAACCATTGGAATGCAGACACCATTGAACAACATCATTAATATCACATGAAAGTAAAATTTTGCTAAAAATAAATTTCAAAAAGTTTGCAACTGCATTGACAGGTATGTGCTAAATTTTAAGAGTAATTCAAAAGGTGTGTAATATGGGATATACACTTGCCATCAGATGAATCTTGACTGAAATTAGGGAATATAAGAATGGTGTTTACTAAGTATAGGCTTTTGTCTGTGTGAATCTTGAACAAATATGGGTAACATTGTGAAGAATGGGTATTCTAGAATACTTACCTGTGCTCATGGGGGACCTGTACATATACTAAAAGGCAGACGCGCATTCAGAAAATACGGGATATAGAATAGATAAAGTCAGGTAATGTGTGCCAGAGTGGTATTCTTTCAACATATGTTGAACAAATTATCTGAGCTTCTGTAATATATGTAGAAAAATGTGGCATCATGATTGGAGGAAAACTTATTAACACTCTGTGATCTCAGATGATACGACTTTGCTAGCTGAATGTGATGGGAAGTTAAAATACTTACTGATGGAGATCAAACATCACATCCTTCATTATGAATTGCACCACAATATAAAGAAAATAAAAATATCATCACCAATGGAGCATTAAATAACTTCATGAGATATGGAGAAAAGATTTAGGTTATTAGAAAAATTTTCTTTTTCCTTGAATCCGCAGTTAAGACTCAAGGAAGCAGCTGTCATGGAATCAAATGAGGAGGCAGGGCTTGATGGTTGACAGAGTAGAGGTGCAGTGAAGTTCTCCATCAGCAATACCGCAGAATACCAGAAGAAGATGTTTCAGGGAAGAGCTCCAAACTTCTGAACCAGATAGGTAGGAATATTTGAAAAGTTTGAAGTCTGATAGCTAGTGGAAGTAAGAAATCATGTACTTTAGAATCTGCCAGACTTGGTGGCCCAGAGTACACAACTTGGGCGAGATGAAACAGCAAGACCAAGTTGGGGAGCAAAGAGATACACCATGGAATAATGCTCCAGAAGCCTTGGAGCAAAGGTGGACAAAATACTTTGTTGGTTTTCTTTGTCTGATTTTATGGGTTTTTTGTTTTGGTTTTTTTTTGGTATCTATTAATTGTCCCCCAACTGTTTGCACACATCCATTCTGGTGACTAGAGGGGATGCCTGATTGAGTGGACACCCCCAACCCCACTGGTGGGTTCTTCTGCCATTCATGCACACAGATATTCTCAGTATTTAAAGAGACAGAGAGCTCAGCAGCCAGTCCTGAACTGTTTATTGATAGGGAAGAGGCCGTAATAAGGGGTGTAGAAACAAAGAGAAAGTT
>NW_006414881.1:5173-5717 GCF_000296735.1 Chrysochloris asiatica | reverse complement strand
AAATTTCTTGGTATAGATGAATGAGTGTCTCAAGTGGTTTATCAGTTTTCTAAAAGATATCCTTTTGCATCCCATCCCAGGAGACTTGTTCTTTGCCAATGCCTTCAGTGCATATTGGAATTCTTCCTTTAGTATCATTGGCTCTTGATCATATTCTACCTCTTAAAATGGTTGAACCACTCGTTTTTGGTACAGGGACTCTGAGTATTCCTCTGATTTCTTTATGCTTTGTACATTATCCAATATTTTGTTCAATGAATCCTTCAGTATTAAAAGTTGAGGCTTGAATAATAAATAAGTCATTAGGATTGCAAAATTCTATCGCGGGATCCCTAGCATTGTTTCTATCAACAAGGCCATATTTTCTAGCTACTTATCCTTCCTCTTTATTTCTAACATTTGCACTCCAATTGCCAGTAATTATCAATACATCTTGATTTCATATTTTGTAAATTGCACTCTGGAGAAATTGCTAGAATTCTTCAATTTCATCATCAATGGCTTTTGTGGTTGGTGTGTAAATTTGAGTAATAGTGGTATTAAC
>NW_006414881.1:1266-2263 GCF_000296735.1 Chrysochloris asiatica | reverse complement strand
GGTATGCAAAGCATTACACTTAAGAAGAACAAAGTTAGAGGCCTTTCACTCCTGATATCAAAATCTACTACACAATTACAAAAGATAAAACAGCTTGGTACTGGTACAAGAAAAAATACCTAGATCAATGGAACAGAATTGAGAATTAAGAAGTAAATCTATTCATGTCCAGTCAGCTGATCTTTGACAATGGGCCAAAACACATTAAATGATGAAGAAATAGTCTCTTCAGCAAATGGTGTTGATTACACTGGAAATCCATTTTCAGAAAAATGAAACAAGAACAATATCTCTCCCCATATATAGAAATAAACTTGACGTAGATTAAACACCTAAAGGAAAAACCTTGAACTATGAAGATCATAAATGAAAACAGAAGGACAAATTTAGGGGCTCTTTTTTTATTTTGTTTTGTTTTATTAAGAGCCATCAAAGTTGGTTCTAACTCATAGCAACCCTTTATAGGATTTCCAAGGAGCAACTGGTGAGCTTGAACTGACAAGTAGCATAAGCACACTGTCAATACAACTGCAAGCCCATAAACATTTGAAGACAAAATAGATGAAAGGGACCTCTAAAAAAATTAGACACTACTGTGCATCAATAGATTTTTCCAAAAAAGTAAAAAGAGAGCCCACACACTGGGAAACAATTTTTGCAAAGACATATCAGACAAAGGACTAATTTCTGAAATGTGTAGAAAACTAAAACACCTCTTCAAGAAAAAGACAAACAATTAAATTTAAAAAATAGGTAGAAGATTTGAACAGACACTTCACCAATGAAGGCATTCATTCAGTCTGCCAATAAACATATGAATAAATGTTTATGATCCTTATCCACTAGAGAGATGCAAATCAAACAACAGTGATATATCATCAAACCCCAGCATTGATAGAAAAGTTGAAAAAAAAAAAAAAAAAAAAACACCAGAAAGCAACAAATGTTGGCAAGAGTGTGGAGACACTGGGACCCTCCTACATTGCTAGTTGGTGCA
>NW_006414881.1:0-912 GCF_000296735.1 Chrysochloris asiatica | reverse complement strand
GGTGATTTCTGAATTGATCCAGACTGCCTGGACTGAGATTGGAGGACGAGGCCACAACCAAGCTAAGGCAGTGACACATCACTAGAATCCATGGAGCTACATCCGTAGGGAGAGGTGTGATGAATTTTTCACTTATCTTTCCTCTTCTCCAAGATCGCGCCCTCACTGCCCAACCCTGACACTTTCAGGTGGGATGGAGCACACCCCCAAAAGGGTCCAGAATTGCTCCCATAGTTTTCCCACGGCACAGAGAGGTGGTTCCTGAAAGCCCCATTGGTCCTGCAGGCTTTATCTTATGACATCTGACTCTGGGACCCAGCCCTAAAATGGACCTTTTATCTGCCTGCATAGCAAAGGCTACTGGACAGTCGACTATGATTTTGTTTATATTTTTGATTGGTGGTTTTTGTGTCTGCTTTTATATTGTTTCTGTCTTTGGCCCTTTTATGTCTAACTCTTTTCTTGGGGGTAGGAGCTTTCTTCCCCTACCTTACCCAAGAAGAGACAGAAGTTGTGCTCATATAGCCAAGTAATAAGCATACCTTGTAAGAGCTCACCATTTGGACAAGAGCCAATACCAGCTACTAGACATTACACATGAAAAGGGAAGCGTAGCTTCAGATCATAACCACCAAGAGACACTCAGTAAGCTTAACAACACAGCAACATGCATCCATTTAAGCATTAAAAACCCACACAACTACTGAAAATGTCCAAGAAAACACAACAAAAAATCTCAACACATGTCCAAAAACAGTAAAGGGTAATTGAGAAAAATGAGCTGGAGGCAGACACAGACATTCTAGTAGAAGAGCAGGCTCTGGATCTACCTGAGTAGGAATTTCAAAGAATGATATGGAAACAAATTCAAATGCTCTGAAAAGGAGTGGAGGAAAAATAGTAAGATGTCAG
>NW_006414880.1:4386-5360 GCF_000296735.1 Chrysochloris asiatica | reverse complement strand
GGCACTTAACAACAACAACAACAATGACACCCCACAACTCTTCTGGTCTTTGGTTATTGGTGTCTAATGCATCACTTCTGCTCTTGAGATGGACTCTAGATTCATTTGGGATTTTCTTTGTGGACTTGTCATAGTTTTCTTCAGATTCAGCCTAAACTTGCATATGAGTTATTGATGGTCTATCTGTTCCACTTTTGGCACATGGCCTTATTTCAGTTAATGACTATGTGCTTTTCCATTGTCTTGTCCCGCAGATTCAGTCAATTTGATTCCTTAGTATTACATCTGGTGAGGACCAGGTATACAGTCACAATTTATGTTGTTGAAAATGTCTATGTCATTAGTCTTGCAAAATTCTATCAAGCTATCATTTCTATCACCAAGGTTATATTTTGTGTCTTAGGACAGGTTTTCTAGAGAAGCAAAACCAAATGAAACATGTGTATATATATAGAGAGAGAGAGTAGAGTCCTGGTAAGGTGCTGGGGGTTAATGCGCTGGACTGTAAAGTCAGCTTGAACCACAAGGTCGGTGGTTCAAGTTCACCAGCTGCTCCCTGAAAACCCTGTACAGTATCACTATGGGTCAGAACTGACTTGGTGGCACTCAACAACAACAACATAGATAGAAGTTTATTATCAAGGAAAGAGCTTACAATTTCAGAGTCCCAGGTGCCCAGTGGAAAAGAGAAAAAGAGTCCCTCCCACATGCCCGTAATATTGGGAGCATGTCACACCCCCAAAGAAGCATCCCTTCAATTGATTAACTTCTCATAGTCACTCATCACAGAGCTAACTATGCCTGTATTAGGTTTCATTACCATGGGAATAAGCACATCCTAACTGCTAAACCTCTGAAAATCTTGTCCTAGTCAAGTTGACACAAAATCCTAATCATTACACCAACTACCTATCCTTCCTCTTTGTTTCTTATTTTCATATTCCAATCACCAGTAATTTTCATTGCGTCTTGAT
>NW_006414880.1:0-4096 GCF_000296735.1 Chrysochloris asiatica | reverse complement strand
AAACTAAATCTTGAAATGTTCTTTTTGAGAATGAACATGGTATCATTCCTCTTCAATTTGTTGTTCTCAACATAGTAAACCATATTATTGTCTGATTTAAAATGGCCAATAATAATCTATTTCAGCTCACTAATGCCTAGGATATTGGTCTCCTTGGGTTACACTTCATTTTTGGAGTCTTGGTGTGGCACTGTAGGACCACATGGTCAGTTTGAACGGCAAGGTCAATAGTTCTAACCCATCAACCAATCCTCAGAAATCCTATACAGGGTCGCTAGAAGTTGGAACCGACTTGCAGTCTCTTAACAACAGCAACAATACTTTGCAACAATTGGAACACAACATGTTCCAATTATTAATGAATGTTTACAATTGTTTCTTCTCATTTTGAGTTATGCCCCATCAAAAAATGATGGTTCTGAGAGCTTTCTCCATCTATGTCACTAAGGTCAATTCTATTTTGAAGAGGCAGCTCTTTCCCAGTCATATTTGGAGTTATTTCCAACCTGAGTGCCTAATCTTCTGGCATTATGCCTGATAATGTTCTCTTGCTAGTCATAAGGGTTTCAGTTGCTAAACATTCAGAAGCAGTCTGTCTGCCTGTCCTTCTTCCTGGTCTGTGGTAGCCTGGGAGCTTTATTGACACCTTTCCACAATGGGTAGCTCTGCTTGCATTTAGCTTCTATCATCACAGCCACACATAAGCCACCACAGTCTGGCAAACTGACAGACGAATGATGGGGTGTCCTTTAAGAAGAAAATTGAGACACAGAGGCAGTCCCACACAAGCAAGAAGGCCATGTGAAGATGGAGACAGAAACTGGAGTAATTTGTCTACTATCCAAGAAGCAACTCCAAGGTTGTCCGCAAACACCAGAAGCTAGAAGAAGCAATGAAAGATTCTTCCCTAGAACTTCTGGAGGGAACATGGTCCTGCAGACACATGGTTTCTGACTTCTAGCCTCCAGAACTATGAAACAATACATTTCTATCATTTTAAGACACCCACATCGTGATAATTTGTTACGGAAGTCATATGAAACGAATCCAGTGTCCAAAACCATGAACTTAAAAGATGCATTTAGAATGGCTAAATATTTTCACATGTGGTTTCTGTATTGTTTTATCCTTAGAAAATCATTTCTTACACCAAAATCAGTTAATTCATTAATTTTGTGTTCTTTAGAGTTATTTCCATTACCAAAGAAATGCATGATCATGACAAAATTTTTGAAATTATATGAAAACTGAAAATATTCAAAGGAAGTCATTTATAATACACTGACCTTTTGCTGTTTATTTTTCTAGTCAGTGTGCAGAGTGTAATTTCACATGTTTGTTATCATGTAGTACACATAAAATTTTATATTCATCTCTATGACTATAAAATGAACATCTGATCACTTTATAAAACCTAGAGATATACATTGGTACATGTAAAAAAAAAAAAAAACCACACACACACATACACAACCTAAAATCCACACCTCCAGGCAGAGCCACTGTTAACATTTGGTATGCAATATTCCTTCCAATTTTTTGTTGAATATATTTTTATATAATTGCAGCATGCAGAATACACAAAATTATGTTGTTCAATCTTATGCTTTTCTAATATTTTTCCTGCTTCATCTGTCAATTGACTGTTGTTGTTGTTGTTGTTGTTGTTGTTAAGTGCTGTTGAGTAAATTCCAACTCATAGCAACCCTGTATAGGGTTTCCAAGGAGCAGCTGGAAAGCTTGAACCACTGACCTTGCAGTTCAAACTGACCTTGCAGTCTAGTGCTTAACCCACAGCACCACACCAGGACTTCCATGAGAGTATATATTACACTCCTCATAGCCATTATGGATTTTTCCATTTTTTCCTTACAATTTAATCAATTTTGAAGATAATTGTTTAAATACATGCAAGGTTTACAGTATTAAATATTACTGGTAATTAATTTTTTTATAATGACATTATTAGTCCATTTATGCCTTAAAATAATTTTATTTTATAGTATATTGTCTTATACTAATATAATCATGAAGTGCTCAGCTGCCAACTGAAAGGTGGGTTGTTGGAATCCTTGAGAGAACGATTTGGCAATTTGTTTCCATAAATATTTACAGCCTTAGAAAGCTTATGGGGCCTGAAACCAACAATAATAATCACTGGATGAGAGGAGATCAGTTTGGAGCTGCATGTGAAAATACTCAAAGCTACAGCTTACCTCTAAACCAAAAAATAAATTAATTAAACCAAATCTATTGTCATCAAGTTGATGCCAGTTCATAGTGCTCCAGTACAGGGTTTCTGAGACTGCAAACCTTTACAACTTTACAAGAGCAGACAACCTCATCTTTCTCTAGCAGGTCTGAACTGCTGACCTTACAGTTAGCTGTCCAGTGCTTATCCTACATTGCCACCAGGCCTCCTCTACAACTCACCTCTGCACCTCTTAAAGTCTTTTCAGGAAAACAAACTTCTTAGTTCTATGCAAGGAAAACAAAAGGCAACCATGTTTAATTGCAGCCCACAGTTGAAGAGTAACAATTGTGAGGATGGCTCAGGATTAATCAGTGTTTCATTCTGTTGTGCATAGGGTCGCTATGAGTCGGAATCCACTCAACAGAACCTAACAACAACAACAACAATAAGCCACAATGCCTTGTGAATCTTCTGGATCACAAGTAATCTTCTTCTACTCCCACTGCTCAATCCTGTAATACTCTAAACCATGGAGTAAAGGAGAATGGGAAAAGGGCACATGGGCCTCTACCATGGACTTTCTGACTCTACTTCTTTGTATGACTATTTGTAGGTTTGGATAATAAATCACTCAATCAACAAATAGTTATTGTTAATCTTCCGTGATTCAAGCATTGTTCTAGGTGTATGGGATATTACATATATGTACTACATGTTAGGAGCTTCAGGTTGGTTAATTTGGACTAAGTGATCTGGAAGGCAAGACTGAGGAGGTAATACCTAACCAGAAATCTAAATAATAGCGGTCATCATGTGCAAATATGAGGAAAGAACATGATTTAAGTGAACATATAGTCTTCATAAAGGAGCTCTGGTAGCTGGTTACAAATCAGGCTGGTTACAAATCGGGCTGCGAACATCAAGGTCAGCAGTTCAAAACTACCAGCTGCTCCGTGGGAGAAAGATGGGGCTTTCTGCTCCTGTAAAGATTTACAGCCTCAGAAACCCTGTACAGGGTCACTATGAGTCGGAACCGACTCCACAGCACATAACAACAACACCATAGTCTTCATAAGGAGCTCTGGTAGCGTAGTGATTACAAATCGGGCTGTGAACCACAAGACCAGCAGTTCGAAACTACCAGCTGTTCCGCAGGAGAAAGATGAGGCTTTCTGCTCCCATAAAGATTTACAGCCTCAGAAACCCTTACAGGGTCGCTATGAGTCAGAACCGACTCCATGGCACATAACCACCACCACCACCATAGTCGTCATATGTTCAAAGATCAAAGAAAATGTTACTACAGCTAGAATATGAGAAGTGGAAGGAGATAAGTTCAAAGAGACAAGAAATGGCCTGAGACGTTGCATCTTTTGAACGTCAAGAGTTTGGCTTTTGTTGTAAGTACTCCAGGAAACACTTGGAAGAGTTTTAACATGGAGAGACATAGGATCTGATTTCTAGTTTTGAAAGATCATAACGATGACTGTATGAGGGGGCTTCAAAAAGTTCCTAGAAAATTACCAGTATCTTCCCATTTCATTTTCCCATGAACTTTTGAAGTGCTCTTATATGTAGAATGGTTGTAAAGAAGCTGAGATCAACAAAGATGCAATTTTAGTAATCCAAGCAAAAGGTATTTGTGATGTAGCTTAGAGTGTAATGGAGAAAAGAAGAAATAGATTTCTCCAACTTCCAATGCCAGTAGAAATAGATTGATATAGCAGTTGGTAGGCATGAAGGAATCAACAATATCTACTATATTTGGGGTCAAGAGATGAGGCAGTTGTTACTATTCAAAAACTTGTAATAGGCACTAATGATGGGAATACATGGACTACAAAACATTTTGAAAACCACACAAACAAAAATAGATAAAATAGATGAGTGGGACATACTAAA
>NW_006414879.1:3973-5271 GCF_000296735.1 Chrysochloris asiatica | reverse complement strand
TCAGCAACTTCATTCCTTGATGAAAATGACTTAGCTAGGGCTCAATGAACTGGACGAAACCCCACCCTACTGATGGGCCAGTCCTGCTAGACCAGTCCAGCCCTGGAGAGAGTGGAGAGTGCAGAGCAGTGAGAGACAGCATCACCCCAAACCATAGGAAGCTGGGTCTCAGGCCACTCACCTAAACACTGAGGCCTGTCCACACACTGAGGGTCAGCATGAATGTCCTCTGAGGGATGTGGGGGGTCTGGTTCCCTCTCAGAGACCTCAGGATTTTCAGTTGTGTTCCCTGTGGCTAGCTTCTGGTGCTGGAGAAGAGCTTTTCTTCGTTTCCGGCGGTAATTTGAAAACCAGTTGTAGACCTGCTCCTCTGACAGGTTTGTCTCTGATGCCAACATCTCCTGCTTTCACATCGTGAGGTTGAGAGGTGGTCCCATCCATCATATCCACAAAGAAAGGGGCCCAAGTCCACCCCAGTCCCTCTGGGGTTGGGGTGTGGTTGTATGATACTGGTCACACAACCCTCAAGGGTAGGACCACATTCAGAAGCAATCCAATTGGTGCAGGGGCCAGTCCCATAGATCAGAAAGACCTATCATCCCAGGCTTGGTTGAGGGGAGCTGCTTCCACCCACACCTGATAGGCATGGCCACTCAAGACCCCTGGAGGGTCATAAGGGCTAGCTCCCTCTTACCCGCTGGGCCTTGTTGGGATAGGTGCTGACGCCTGATGCAAAGTTCTGCAGCTTCTGCTGAACAGCCCTGGGAAAGCTTCGGATCCCCAGTGCCTCCGGACAAAGGTGGAGGGGTGGAGGGTTCCTGGATGAGGACAGGAAGTGGTGGTCTTAGAACCAGACACCAGAAGTCCTCCCCATCCCAGGACTCTCCTCTCTGAGCAGGTAACCGCTAGAGCGCTTCCTTACGGAGCGTCCCTGTGGTCAGTATGGAGAAGACAGCGAGCTCTGTCCACACAGAAATGAAGACTCACAGAAGGAGTTCAGGAGTGCAGGGAGCTTAGCAGTTCAGAGCCTGCCACCCTATAACCACCCTCTGCCCACAGCATGCACCTCCTAAACAGCATCCGGGCTCCAGGTGTGGTCCCAGCTGTTGGTGTGCCTGTCTTCCTGTCTGGCTCCAACTATTCCTCAGGACCAGGGCTGCACCAATATTCAAGGTTTGTCCCCAGATGGTGTTGTGTCCCTGCACATCTACCCAGAGCTCTACAACCATCACTTGCCCACAGCCTGGCCCCAGGATGGAATCCACTTCCCCAGTGCACCTGTCACCAAAAACTCTTAC
>NW_006414879.1:2907-3548 GCF_000296735.1 Chrysochloris asiatica | reverse complement strand
TCAGTGGCTCCATCTGACAGGTGTCACCCTGTTTCCCCTCCTCTTCTTGATCTGGATGTCACATTGGTCCCTGGGAAACCCACAGGGCTGTGTGAAGAAACTTACCTCTTCCTGCAAAGGAAGGACTGTAAGGGGCTCAGTGCAGCCACGCCCAGCCTCCTCATGGTCATCCGGTAGTGGATGTCATTCCAGGCTTCCACCAGTTCCAAGCTGCCACCTGGCACTCTACAATCCTGCCGAGGAGAGCCTGTCTGAGCCTCAGGCACCTGGGGCCTCCATCCCCGACCAAGTTGACTCCTGTGTAACGTGAGGCATCTATGGAGGGGCAGGGGCCTGGGATCCAATCTCACTCTCACTGTTGTCCTGTGAGCCATGGAATCAGATGGCCAAGGTAGTTTGGTCCTGGGCACTAGTCACTCAGGTTGCCAACCTTTCTGTCCATGTACCATGCAGCCATCCCAGGAGGCACAGAAAGCAAGCATAGCTCTCAGATACAGTGCAGGAAGGTTGTCTGATAGGTGCCTAGTGTGTGCTGTTATGGGTAGGATGAGGAGTCCATGTGTGCTGGAAGACATACACCTAGCTGTCCCTGTACCATGCAGCTATCCCAGGAGGCACAGAAAGCAAGCATAGCCCTCAGA
>NW_006414879.1:0-1077 GCF_000296735.1 Chrysochloris asiatica | reverse complement strand
CAGATCCATGCTACCTCCAGGAGACGACAGGCCACCTGGTACTGCTCCTTCTGGGCCAGGACATGCACGCACACCAGGACCACATCCTCGCTGTCAAGCAGGAACAGACGACGTGGGCTTCCCAGCACAGCCTCCACTAAGGGCTCTGCCTTGGCCAGGTCATCATGGAGGTCCTGGCTCAGCCTTCCCGCCAGGCTCACCAGCTCTGCTGGAGGTATACAGGTGCTCTTGCTCTCCTTCAGCAGCGTCAGAAACCTCTGCATCCTGCCTCAGGCTGGGGGCCACCCTGCAACACAGAGGACAGTGGGGACAGTGCTCATCATGTGCTCACAACATGGTGTGTATCCTTCCTGCTGGTCAATCTTTAAAGCAGCCAGGCCACCTCATGTCCAGGGCCTTGGAGGAACAGAAGCACCATCTGAGAGAGTCAGGAAACTGTTGAGATGACCCTAGAACTTCCTTTCAATCCACAAAGACCTTCACTAGCACCTGGGTGCCAGGCACCATGCTAGGAGCCATCCAGTGTCCCTGATTTCTCAGGCACTGTGATTAGCCCCTGGGTGTCCTGTCCACAAGGCCAGCTTGCTGCTTCCTTGCTCCTCCTACAATTTTCTACAGGTGATGGAGTCTGACTCGCCCCCACGCTTAGTGCAGGGAACAGGGGCTGCTCCAGGCAGGTCTCCAGGGTTTCTCTTATAGGTGAGTATCAGAGCCTCCTGTACCCAGTAGCACTTGGTGGATGGAGGGGAGCAGCTGGGGGCCTGCTTTCTAAATTCACTCAAATCACATCTAATTCTCTAATGTTCATAAAACACATATGTGCACATCCCAATACATGTGCTTCTACAATGCAGGAGCCCTGGTGCAAACATGACTAAGCACTTGGATGCGAACCAAAACATATCAAGTTTGAACCTACTAGACAGCATCACAGCCTTGGAAAACTTAGGGGGAGTTTCACTCTCCTATGTGTCAAAATACAATTTTTACACAATGCTTGCATAGCCCCAAATTTCCCAAGTATGGTGACACGTCATCGCTCATACTTTGGACATAATACTAGGAAGGACCAGTGAG
>NW_006414878.1:5545-6462 GCF_000296735.1 Chrysochloris asiatica | reverse complement strand
GATGTACAGTTGCAATTGTAGTCAACAAACTTCTGCATGTATTACACTGAAATATCATTCAGCAGCTATTTCTCTAATGAGACCTGGTGGCACTGTAGGATAAACACTGGAATGCAAGGTCCACCAGTTGGCTGATAATATGAAGCATTTCCACTATCTCTTTCCACAGATGTAGTCATTTGATTTCTGTGTATTCCATCCGGTTGTTTAAAAAGGTATTTGCAAGGAACAAGTCATTGGTTTTGCAAAATTCAGTCATGTGATTTCTAGCATCATTTCTATCACCCAGGCCATATTTTCCTGATACTTCTTTGTTTCCAACCTTTGCATTCCAATTGTCAGTAATTATCAGAACATCTTGATTATATGTTTGATCAATTTCAGACTGAAGAAGTTGGCTAAACTTTGTCTCATACTTCAGACATGTTATTAGGAGGCACCAGCCAATCATGTTTGGTGGAGTGGTGGGTTGAGGAAAAAGAAGAAGACCCCTGGTGAGATAGATTGGCACAGTGACAGCAGCAATGGGCTCAGGCAATGTTGAGGTTGGTCTAGGACCAGGCAATGTTTCATTCTGTTGTGCATAGGGTCGTTATAAGTCAGTAGTGACTCAATGGCACCTAACAACAACAACAAACTGAAAATATTAACAATAAGATAGTTCTGTAAGTCTGTACACCTGAAAATAAATAGAAAACATTACCACACTCACAAATTTAAAAAAATGTAATAGCTTAACTTAAAAAAATTCAGTAGGTAGAAAATTCCTCATCTTTACTACACTCTGAAGATTAAAAAAAAAAAAAATTAAGACATTACATGGGATTTTTTGTTGATGTTAAGTGTCATTGAGCTGGTTCTGACTCTTAGAGACTCTGCATAGAGTTTCTAAGGTAGAAAGCCTCATTTTTCTCTCA
>NW_006414878.1:3535-4545 GCF_000296735.1 Chrysochloris asiatica | reverse complement strand
TCATACCAAAACCAGGGAATCACATCATTAAAAAAGAAAATTATAGATCAATAGCACTCATAAACATAGATGCAAACATTCTCAACAAAATCCTAGCCAACAGAATTCAACAACACATCAAAAATAATAATAATAATAATAATAATAATAATACATCATGAGGAAGTGAGATTCATACTAGGGATGCAATGATGGTTCAACATTAGAAAAACAATCAGTGTATTCCACCATATAAATAAGAAAAAGAACCACATGATCATGTAGACTGATACAGAAAAGGCATTGGACAAAATCCAACATCCATTCCTGATAAACACACTCAATAAAGTAGAATTGAAGTAAATGCCTCAATGTAATTAAGAGCACATATAAGAAACCAATAGCCAATATCACTCTCAATGGAGAGAAATTGAAAGCTTTCCCCTTGAGTACAGGTACCAGACAAGGATGTCCTTTATCACCACTCCTATTCAATATTATTTTGGAAGTCTTAACCAGAGCTATAAGGCAAGATAAGGAAATTAAAGACATCCAAATTGGCAAAGAGGAAGTAAAATTTTCTCTATTCTCAGAAAAAAAGATACTAGACATCACTGTTAGGTTCTGCAAAGTGGCAGGATACAAGATGAACATACAAAACTCAGTAGGATTCCTCTATACTAATAATGACAGCACTGAAAAGGACATTAGGAAAGCAATACCATTTACAAAAGCCACCTAAAGGATGAAATATTTAAGAATAAATGTAACCAGAGAAACAAAGGACCTATATAAATAAAATTACAAAACACTACTACAAGAAACCTAAAGAGACTTATGAAAATGGGAGACTATACCACGCTTCTGTATTGGAAGACTTAACATTGTGTAAATGTTACAATACTACCCAAAGCAACGTACACATATAATGTAATCCCAATCCAGATTACAAAGATTAGAAAAATGAAAAAAATATTACATACTTTATATGGAAAGAGGCCCAGAATAAGCAAAGCACTGTTTAAGAAGAA
>NW_006414878.1:0-555 GCF_000296735.1 Chrysochloris asiatica | reverse complement strand
GTGAAATAGGTCTCTTGTGGAGCCTTTGCCGTGTATAGCACTTTAGGTGGAATCCTGAGCCCCATCCAGAACCTTCTGAGGTGGGACATTCCCACTAGAAAGGAAAAGCAGACCAGCCTTGAACAGTTTGAGCGACAGAAGATACATCTTCAAAGAATGATCAACAGGAAAAACCCAAAACAAAAATGGAAGTATAACTGGCTGCTACAAGAATAAGCAAGTTGTTACCTGGGAAGCCATCAAGGCAAGCAATCAAGTTCCCTCAGGACAAACCCCCCCTGTAAGATTGAAACTAAAAAGAAACACATGAGCAGGCATACAAGCTTTCTGGCGACCACATTGGTCTACTAGTTAGTGGAAGTTGGGGAAAGAGAGCAATGAAAAAATGGACTGTGTTCGAACATGTTCCATGGACTACCGTTGGTACAAAGTGTGGTGAGACCTGGAGACACCTGAGCCAATGAACAAGGTCATAGAAATGTAGGGGTAGAGCTGAGAGTGAAGATGCCAACTGATATGAAGTTAGAGGAGACACCCAAAGTTGCAGATAGTACC
>NW_006414877.1:3992-4969 GCF_000296735.1 Chrysochloris asiatica | reverse complement strand
ATAATGCTCTTCAATATTTCAACCTGAGACATGAGTTTTTTCTCAGCTTAAGAAATGCTGAGCATGCTCTTTACTTTTGGCTTTCAAAGTCCAGGTCTTTGCACATTTCATTATAATACTTTGTTTTCTCGAGCTGCCAAATGACATTTTCTGTTCAGCTCTTTTATGTCATTATTTCTTCCATTTCTGTAGTTTCTCTACATCCAAGAGAAAGTTCCATGGAATGAGGAAGGTTGTGTGCCTTCAGGCTTGCAAAATGTGCCCTTTGGACATTTAAATGAATATATATTTTCTATGTGTACAACAAAAATGTGTTTATGTACATCAAAAAAATTAAAATGAAATAGAGGTTAATACTGTTAATCAATGGTGTATGGAAGTGGTTGTAACCATTGAAATTAAACAAAATGTGATTTTTTGAGTATAAAACTGCTTATCTACCCTGTAAACTATTGCTCAATTCACACAAAAAGCTTTAAAAAGGAGAGAGAGAATAACATCCAGAGTCTCTTCTAACTTTGATTTTGGTCTTTCTTTCCTGTATTTTTAATGTCTTCTTCATGTCTGATACTTTTGAGATTGCAAACTCCTCTGAACTTTGTTCATTAGTGGTCAATGCATTAAATCTATTTTTAAGATGGTCTCTAAATTCAGATGGGATATACTTAACATCACATTTTGGCTCTCATGGACTTGCTTTCATTTTTTCAGGTGCAGCCTGAACTTGAATATGGGCAACAAATGGTCTGTTCCACAGTCAACCCCTGGCCTTGTTTTGGTTAACGATATGGAACTTCTCCACCATCTCTTTCCACAGATGTAGTCAATTTGATTCCTGTGTATTCAATCTGGCAAGGTCCGAGTGTATTGTTAAATGCTGTTGAGCTGTTTATGTCATTGAAAAAAGGCATTTACAATGAATAAATCATTGGTCTTGCAAAATTCTATCATACGATCTCCGGCATCATTTCTATCAC
>NW_006414877.1:2640-3650 GCF_000296735.1 Chrysochloris asiatica | reverse complement strand
AGGAGCAGAAAGTCTCATCTTTCTCCTGTGGAATGGCTGGTAGTTTCAAACTGCTAACCTTGAGGTTAGCAGCCCAACTCCTAACCACTACGCTACCAGAGCTTCTTATAGATATCAGTTGTTGTTATTGTTAAGTGCCATTGAGTTGGTGCCGACCCATAGTGACCCTGTATAGGGTTTCCAAGGAGTGACTGGTGAGCTTGAACTGCTGATCTTGTGATTCAAATGATTTTACAGTGCAGTGCATTAACCCACAGTGCCACGCCAGATATTGGCCTTGTAGGTGTTTAGATAATATCCTATGGTGGTACTTCAAGATAGATTCTTAAAATGTTCTTTTGAGTGACGGATGAGATACCATTTCTCCTGAATTTGTCATCCGAGGTATTCCCTTTAGTAGGACTGCTAATATTTAAAAAGCAAAAACCTTGGTGATAGGTTCATGATGTTGATTAGGAAAATGCCTGGATAACTGAAAAAGTAATGTCCAAGGGGTTGTTGAAATAGCTAGTGCCACTTGTCATCCCCTTGAACGTGGCGCTATATGTAAGACTCTGTCTTAATGGATGCCAAATGTGTTGAGAGGGAAGGTGTCTGATCTGGAGAAGGTGTCTGATTTTGGGTTGCCATATAAGCTTGTCCACTACTCTTTTGTCAGTTTGTCATGCTGTGGTGGCTTTGATACTGTTGTGATGCTAGAAGCTATGCCACCGGTATATTGAATACAAACAGGGTCAACCATTGTGGCTAGGTCTCAGTGGAGCTTCCAGACTGAGACAGATGAGGAAGGAGAGGCAGGCTTCTTTTGAATGGTTAGCCACTGAAAACCTTATGAATAGCAGCAGTTCATTGTCAGCTACAGTGCCAGAAGATGAGCCCCTTGGGTTGGAAGGCACTCAAAATATGACTGGAGAAATGCTGCCTTATCAAAGTACAGTTCACAACAACAAAGTGAATGGAGCAAAGTTTCGAGACCTTCATTTGCTAATGGACCACAACTAAAAATGTCA
>NW_006414877.1:0-530 GCF_000296735.1 Chrysochloris asiatica | reverse complement strand
ATGCTGGGTAAGGTGGAGGGTCAGAGAAAAAGAGGAAGACCCCTAACGAGATGGATGGCCAGGTGGCATAATTGATGGCGTCAAGTGTTGCAGTGGTAGTGAGGTTGGTCCAGGATCGGACATTGTTTCGTTCTGCTGTGCATGGGATCGCTATGAGTCGGTTCCGACTCGATGGCACATGACAACAACAACAACAAGAATGTGAAAGTTGGAAACAAAAAGGAAGGATCAGTAATTGGAAAATATGGCCATCATGATCGAAATGATGCTGGTGATCACATGATAGAATGGTGCAAGAACAATGACTTAGTCATTGTAAATACTTTTTTAAAACAACATAAAAGGTAACAATACACATGGACCTACTGAAATGTAATACACAGGAATCAAATTGACAACATCTGTGAGAAGAAATGGTGGAGAAATTCAGTATCATCAGCCAAAAGCAGACCAACTCCGGAAGAGACCATCAATTGCTCACATGTAAGTTCAGGCTGAAGCTAAAAAAAATGAAAAGAAGTTCATGAGAG
>NW_006414876.1:2671-5223 GCF_000296735.1 Chrysochloris asiatica | reverse complement strand
GGAGGCTGTAGTCGCTGGCCAGCTAATAAAGGCTTCCTTATCGATCCTGAGAGTCTTGAGCGGTCATCTGGGTAAATTGACATGCAACAACTCAAAGGCAGTAACTCTACTTTGGTCTTCCTTATTCACTGTCCAGCTTTCTTACACATAAACAGATTACAATTAGTCACTAAGTCTGGGGGTATAGATAGCTGAAAGGAGATGTTTTCTGGATCCCCTCAACTAGGGTGCAGGTGGAGTGTACAAAGCATATGCTTACAGTCCACCTGAGTGGACCCACCAGGCCAGGGGAAGATGAGCAGCAGTAATGGGCTGAAGCTTATCAACAACTGTGAGGCTGTTACAGGACCAGGCAGTGTTTTGTTCTGTTGGAACTGAGTCAATGGCACCACACCACAACATCAAACAGCCTACTGTGTCAAGCATCCCTGACTTTCTGAGGTGGGGAGATGCTTAGCTCAGAATTCACTTAAGTTCCCATTGAACCCCATGACACAAAGTGAGGCACAGGCATTCTCTCTGCCTAGACAGCTTCTGAGGAGGGGGCTGCCTGCAATGGACCATTTCCAGTTGCACGCCGCATGAGTAATGAAAGCTTCACTTCATGTGCTGAGGTGTGTTCAGGCTCTGATCAGAAGAATGTGATGTTTACAGAGCAATCCCTGTTAGGTGTGGGGGTCCTTTTTCCAACGGCCTCTGGACTGTCTAGAAATTGGGGGCAATCCAGGAGCGGCATGCAGATCCATATGCTGTCTCACAACCACGACGCGGGGATACAACACAAGTTGTCCTACAGATACCCCACCTGTCCTGAGACAAGGAGCAAGGTGTGGCCTCTGAGACCAGAGGTCTCTCCACAGTGGCTCTGTCCTCCCTCCCACCTCCTTCTTGGAACCTTTCCCCACCCACTCCATGCTGGGACATAGTCTCAGCTCCTAGCCTATCTTCACATGGCCTCATGGGTCCCAGCTCCCAGAGACCCTCTCCTGCCCCTTCAGGCTCAGGATTTATTGGCTACTCCTTGGTATGATCCAAACTGTGTGCTGTCACATTTATGCTGAATCTTTGGGTAACGCAAATGATCGAACACTTAGCTACAGGCTAAAAGGTTGGTGGTTCACACCCACCCAGAGGTACCTCACAAGAAAGACCTGGCGATCTGCTTCCCCTAGTTCACAGACATGAGAGCTCGATGGAGCACAGGAGCCCAGTGTGGTGGGAAGTCAGGGGAGACTTCCTGGAGGAACCAGAGTGATCCTGACATGAAACTGGAAACTTCTCATACACAGTAACGATGCCAAGTCTCAGCCACAGGGGTGCGGAGGAACTGTGGGGTGTCAGTGGAAAACCGGGCCTTGTCTATAATGGTACGGGCAGTCCTGTGGCACACATGGTTATGCAATTGGCTACAAACCGAAAGGTTGGTGGTTCAAACCCACCCAAGGCCTGGAGATCTACTTCTGAAAAACCAGCCATTGAACTCTGTGAAAATTCATCCTGAGAACTACCTTCCACCCAGACAACAACAGACCCTATAAAGTAACAGTAACATTCATGAGGAAGATGCTCCTCAGAACAATCAACTACAGGGGACCAAAAGGGCAGCATGTGCCCCCAAAATGACCTCAGAAGGGAAGAAGGGCGAATGGAAATGGGGAGCCCAAAAAGGAAGTGGGAAGACCACTGTTACATCATGGGGATGGCAGCGATGTCTTGAAGCAAGATAGGTATGAATTGTTGAATAAAAAACCAACGTGCTCTATAAACTTTCACCCTAATCATAATAAATACTAACACAAGAACTCAAAAAGATAAAAGCACACTTCTACTCTGACACACATGGAGTCCCCATGAGTTAATTTGAATTGACTTGACAGAAATTGGTTAGGGTTTTGGGTTGCCATCTGCCTGTTGGGTTATAATTCCCTGGAAGCTGTTGTATGATGTTATACTGCTGCTGCTGTGAGCTGTCGAGTCAATTCCGACTCATAGAGAGCCTGTATAGGCTTCTGAGGCTGTGTATCTTTACGGGAGCTGAGAGCCTCATCTTTCTCCGGGGGAGCGGCTGGTGGATTCGAACTGCTGACCTTGCAGTTAGCAGCCCAACACGTAATCCACTGTGACATCAGGCCCCTTTAGACATTGCTGTAGTTAACTACTATCAAATTGGTACCGATTCATATTGTTGTTGTTGTTAGGTGCCATCAAGTTGGTACTGACTCATAGTGACCCTATCTATGCACAAGGGAATGAAACACTGCCCAGTCCTGGGTCAACTTCAGAATCACTGCTACACTTGAGGCCAGTGACGCTGCCACTTGGTCAGTCCATCTCGCTGGGGGTCTTCCTCTTTTTCTCTGACCCTCCACCTTACCAAACATGACAACCTTCTCTAGCGACTGGCCCCTCCTGACAATATATCCAAAGTATGAGAGACGAAGTTTGGCCATCTTGGCCTCCAAGGAGCACCCTGGCTGCACTTCTTCCAACACAGATCTGTTGGTTCTTTTGGCAGCCCATGGTACTTTCAATATTCTCCTCCAACATCATAA
>NW_006414876.1:0-2356 GCF_000296735.1 Chrysochloris asiatica | reverse complement strand
TTTCTCCATTGATAAGAATGTTGTTTATTGGTCCAGTGGTGAGGATTTTTGTTTTCTTTACATTGAGATGCAATCCATACTGAAGTGTATAGGGTTTCAGAGGCTTAAATCTTTGTGGGAGCAGAAAGCCTCATTTTTTTCTCTCCCATGGAGCAGTTGGGGGGCTCGAACTGCTGATCTTGTGTTTTGCAGTCTAATGCTTATCCTACACCACTATCTATCATATTCCTGATTATGCAATAAGGTGAGGAGAACTGAAACTCCTATAAACAAACCAGGGCTTGGGAGACTGAGAACAAGTAATGAGATTTTCCCACCCTACCCAACCTTCAATGTGGGATATCGTTGACCCCTGCTGGACAGTAGCCACTGAGGCAAGACATTCCACTCATCCACACGTCTTCCCTGAGTTCCGCTGAGACAGGAACCAGCCTGCCAAGCCTTCACCATTCAGAACCAGAGGGTGAAACCGGCTGAAGGTAAAGTTATATTAATGAAAATCTGAAACACCAGAAACCATAAAGAAACACAGTTTTCTGACTCTCAAATAGAGCAAATGGCACTTCAGAAAGGGCTATCTAACAGAGATCCCAATGTACTGTAGACAGAAAAAAAATAATTAACACAATGCTGCCTATGCACTAACAAGGGCATTGGAAGCTTCTGGAAGTCTCCGAGCACATCATCAAGGGATAATGAATTCTTTGACGTTTCAGGCTGAAACTCGAGAATTGGACTTGAAATCTTCAGGTGACCTGTCTATCCCCCATCTGCCTAGCCCACCGGGACTGAAGGAAGAGAAAGCCCTCTCAATTTCTGGAAGAGACAGGAAGCTCTGGCTGATAAGTGAAGCAAATCTAACAACCACAAGATGGTCCAATCGAGGAGAATGGAATGAGTCTCTGTTATAAAGGAAACATGTTTCCAAAATCCAAAGTGGCTACGTAGTACAGGTGAGCAGATTACAAATGAAACACACTCTGTGAAGAAAACATTAGTCAAGGGTAAGTATACCTCAGAGATATTGCAGGTTCGGTTCCAGAGATCGCAATAAGCAAGGCACAAGCCTTTCTCTGATTTCCCAGTGCAGATAAGGAGTCCTAAGGATCAGCACTGGACTGCTAGCCACAAGGTTGGCAGTTCAAGCTCACCAACCGTTCCTCGGAAATCCTACACAGGGTCACTATGAGTCGGAACAGACTTTAACGAACCCTCACAACAACAACAACAACAACAGTGCTGATAAAAATGATGTTGTCACTAGTGTGTCATCTATGGGACACAGAGACACAACATGTGCACATGATGTTGGAAAAACACTGCCCATCAGCTTGTGGCTACGGGCTGGTCACAAGCCTTCAGTTTGTAAAACTCACCGCCCTATCTGTGAAGTGCAGCGAAGTGACGTGAAACAGAAAAAGGTTGTTACTGTCGTGAAGTGCCATCGAGTTGATTCTGACTCATAGCGACCCTGTATAGGGTTTCCTAGGAGCAACTGGTGGGTTTGATCCACTGACCTTGCAGTTAGAAATCCAGTGCTTATCCTGTAAGAAGTCCAGCACAAGTCATAGCTGTATTAAAGGATTCACCCAAAGGAACATTAACATCCTTCCAGCGTGCCACAAAATTGGTGGTTCAAACCCACCAGTCACTCTTCGGAAACCCTACGCAAAGGTTGAACTCGACAGCATTTACCAACAGCTCCTTTGGGTTGTCAGGGGGTCGGGGCAAGGCTAATGGAAACCAGCAGCCCAAAGCTTTTGGGGAAGCAGTACTTGAGCCCACCCATGATCCCTGGTGGCACAATGGTTAAGCGTTGGGCTGACAACCAAAAGAAGGGTCAGCACTTCGAACCCACCCAGTGGGTTCTGAGGGAGAAAGATCTGGCGATCTGTTTCTGTAAAGACGCCAGCCAAGAAAACCCTATGGGGTCACATGGGGTCCCTCAGAGCCAGAACCGACTGGGACACCCAACAACAGCCGAGTTCACCAGAACCAACTTCCAGGGAGCTGGGTCCTTGTTCACTTCTTCTGGCCTGTGAACTCGGACCAGCTGGCACAGACAGAACCTAAACTACTGGCACGGAGTAACAGAGACCCTCAGAGCCCACATTTCCCCTTTGGTTTATGCATGCTGCCACCCAAACATTCTGGCCTCTTGGAATGTGTGTTTAGAAACAGAAAAATCACGTTAAGAAATGGCAATGAGGAAGAAAACAATCTAATTTCATACAGTCTTCGCTGCCATTAAATACCAGTTGCCACCTCTGACTCGGAGTGACCCCAGGTGTGTCCGCATAGAATGGATCCCCTAGTAGATCCCCAGGTCTTTCTTCCAAGGCTCCTCTGATTGAGT
>NW_006414875.1:4711-5303 GCF_000296735.1 Chrysochloris asiatica | reverse complement strand
GTTTCCAACCCTCACAAGCAGGCCTGATAACAATTATTCCCTATTGTACCACAAGGGACCTGTCTGCATCTCCTTTCATCAGCCCTGCCCAGACAGATTGAATACTACTCAGTGAAGATTCTACCTTCCTCCGTGCCCTCTGCATCTAGGCTCCCTCTTGAAAGCTTGTAAGCCAGTCACTTCTTGCCTTTGTAGCAGCCCCATTTTGGGTATTGGCTTTATTTTTATCAAATGCAGAGTCTATTAGTAATGTGACTAACTCAGTTATCTTTTGGTAGCCATCTTTATACTCAACTGAAAATCCTCCATTGTTCGGTTAAGCCATCTGCTTCAGGATGATGAGAAACATTGTGGTTAAGTGCCATCAAGTCAGTTAGACTTATAGTAACCCTGTAATGAGTTTCCGAGGCTATAAAAATTTTTAAAGCTTTTACTGTGAATTGCGTGATAGTTTACATGGCAGAACATTGGTTTTGCACTCAGCCAATCGCATTTTGATTGAAATAGAAGAATTCTACCAACTTCTTCAGTCTGAAATCGATCAAACATGCAATCAAGATGTATTGCTCATTACTGGTGACTGGAATGCAAA
>NW_006414875.1:0-1711 GCF_000296735.1 Chrysochloris asiatica | reverse complement strand
TACAGGGTTTCCAAGGCTGTAAATCTTTACGGGAGCAGAAAGCCTCATCTTTCTCCCGCGGAACAGCTGGTAGTTTTGAACTGCTGACCATGAGGTTCACAGCTTAATTCGTAACCACTACGCTACCAGAGCTCCTTTGTGCCTTTACAGTCTCTCCCATTTTGCATAGCCAATGTCAGAGTTGCCTGTTCCTATCAACCCTGTGTACTAAGGGGATAGGCTTCATCCTTGATATGAAGACTCCTTTCCTTTCAGTATTTTGAGCAACTACTTCCATAAGCAAAGTTGAAGTTCAGCAGTTTACACTTCTTGTATCAAACTTCTTTATCTTCCTCTATTCTAGTTTTGGAAGTCCTGGTGTACTAGACGGTGAAGTTGCTTTGAACATCAAGGTTGGTGGTTCAAGCTTACAAGTCGCATCTCAGAAACCCTTTACAGGGTTGCTATGGGTCTGTACTGACTCAACAGCACTTAACAACAACAACATTGGAATGCTGATCAGCAAACCATCCAAGCTAGGTCAAATGGGTACTATCTGCAAGTTTGAGCATTCTGGCGTTCCACCCCCAGCTGGACTTTTTACTTTCAGGTCTAGCCCCCCATGACTAGGTCAGTGTCCATGGGCTCAGGAGTTCCCAAGTCTTCCCAGACTTCAGACCAACCAAACATTCCTTTTCTCTCTGTCATCTCAAGTTCTACATGAGTCTGGAACATGGTCAAATTCAGCCCATGTCTTCATTACTGCCTTTACCCCACTTCCACTCACAAGTAGACCAACGTGGTCACCAGCGAGCTTACAAGCCTACTTGTGTATTCCCTTTGAGTTTCAGTCTTGGAAGGGGGTTTGTCCTGGAGGGCCTTGGTGGTTCCCAGGTGAACAGCTTGTTTGTATTAGCTAAACAGTTTGCATTGCTTCCGCAACCCCCCCACCCCCCACCCCCGCTCTTTCTTTCAAGAAATATCTTCTATACCTCTAGCTGGTTCAGGTTGGTCTGCATCTGCATGCCCTTTAGAATGTCCCACCTCAGAAGGTTCTGGATTGGACTCAGAATTCCACGTAAGGCCCCATGCTCTACAAATCTATTCTTAAGCTTTTACAATAATGGTCTTATTCAATATTTGTCCTTTTGTGACTTGACTAATTTCACTCAGCATAATTATGAGATGTTTTTCTTGTTATTCTTCAAGGTAGCATAATCCATTGTGTATATGTACCACAATTTGTTTATTCATTCTTCCATTGACGGGCATTTCCAAAGTTGTTGAACCATTTTACAGTCCCACCAGCAATGTAGGAGTGTCCCAGTCTCCACATTCTTGCCAGCATTTATTGTCCTCTGCTTTTTTTCCTTTAATTTAAGGTTTTTAATGTGGATTGAGTGAAAGTTTACAGGGCACATCATCAGTATCACATTCAACAATTCATATAACTTGTTTCATTACATTGATTATAATCCCCTCCATATATCATCAGTTAAAAGTATTTCTCTCTGTCCACTTTAGCTTTTTTTAAAAAAACACACAAAAAAACCCGCTCAGGCATATATAATAATTTATATCTCCGAAGGGGGCACATTCTGCAAGTCTGCTCCTGGCCACCAGTTCTTAGTCTTTCTCTTCTTAGTTGATGAATCTAGAGTCCTCAGCCGCGCCCCCTCTGCATGCCCCCATCTCTGGTGCTGCTGCTTCTCTGGATAAGGTCCTGCATTCT
>NW_006414874.1:4460-5247 GCF_000296735.1 Chrysochloris asiatica | reverse complement strand
TAATGCAATATGTCGTTTGATTTCTTGACTGCTGCTTCCATGAGTGTTGATGGTTGATCCAAGAAAAATGAAGTCTTTGACAAGGTCAATCTTTTCTCTTTTTATATGGATGTTGTTTATTGGTCCAGTGGTGAGGATTTTTTTTTTCTTTACATTGAGATGCAACCCACACTGAACACTGTGGTCTTTGATTTTCATCAGTATTGCTCATCATGCAGAGTGAATAAGTGTGATGAGAAAATATAACCCTAGCATACACCTTTCCTGATTTTTAATCATTTAAGCATCCCCATGTTCTGCTCTAATGACTGCCTCTTGGTCTGTGTATTAGTTTCTCATGAGTACACTTAAATGTCCCTGAATATCCATCCCTTGTAATATTATCAAAGCTTATCATGATTCACACACAATAAATCACAGGTGAACATCTTTCTGGTATTCTTTGCTTTCAGCCAAGATCTATCTGACGCCAGTAATTATAAACTTCATCCCACGTGCTTGTCTGAATCAGGCTTGAACCTCTGACACTCTGATACACTGTTGCAGTCATTTTTAAGTATCCTTAGCAAAATTTTACTTGCATGTAATATTAATGGACTACTGGTGAGGCGCTGTAGGATTATCACTGGACTGTAAACCATAAGGTTGACAGTTCAAACTCACCAGTGGTTCCTCAGAAATCCTTTACAGGTTCGCTATGAGTGGGAACCAACTTGATGGCACTTAATAACAAAATGATATTAATGATGTTGTCTGATTATTTCCACATTCTGTTGGGTCACCTCTT
>NW_006414874.1:2992-3533 GCF_000296735.1 Chrysochloris asiatica | reverse complement strand
TTCTTCCAAAACAGATCTATTGGTTCTTTTGGCAGTCCATGGCACTTTTAGTATTCTCCTCTAACACCACAATTCAAAGGCATCAATTCTTCTACTATCTTCCTTATTCACTGTCCAGCTTTTGCATCCATATGAGGCTATTGAAAATACCATGGTAGCAATGTAAAAATTATTCAATGACTAGGAACTTAAAAGAAAAATGCCTATAAGAACAAAATGTTGTATTTAATTTTATCTAAGTTTACTTTCAGTCAATAGTCCAATAACATTTTTCCTCCCAATAAAATGCACAAGACTTCCTTTCTAGAAGGCTGTTCCTGGGAGCCAGACAGTTTATATAATGAGGGAGTTAAGTTAGTAATTGCTTGCATTTTGAACCAGTTTAAATAGACAATAACTTTCTACTTCCCTCTTAATGCACTACTTTGTTGTTGTTGTTAAGTGCCTTCGAGTCGGTTCCGACCCATAGCGACCCTGTACAGGGTTTCCGAGGGTGTAAATCCTTACGAGAGTAAAAAACCTCATCTTTCTCCCGCGGAGC
>NW_006414874.1:0-1584 GCF_000296735.1 Chrysochloris asiatica | reverse complement strand
GTGAGGTTGGCACAGGATCAGGCAGTGTTTCGTTCTGCTGTGAATGGGGTCGCTACGAGTTGGTACTGATTCGATGGCACCTAACAACAGCAACAACAACAACAACAAACACAACAGAATGAAACACATACTGCCCAGTCATGTACCATCCTCACCATCGTTACACTTGAGTCTATTGCTGTTTCCACTATGCTACTCCACATCATTGGGATTCTTCCTCTTTTTTGCTGACCCTCCACTTGACCAAGCATGATATCCTTCTCCAGGTACTGGTCCCTCCAGGTACTGGTCCCTGTCTGAAATATGAGAAACAAGTCTTGCCATCCTACCTTCTAAGGAGCATTCTGGCTGCACTTCTTCCAACACGGATCTGTTTGCTGTTCTGGCAGTCTATGGTATGTTCAACATTCTTCTCCAACACCATAAGTCATGCATTATTTCTGCAGTTTTCCAATTCATTTTCCAACTTTTACATGCACAAGAGGCTACTGAAAATACCATGACTTGGGTGAGGCGCACATTAGGCCTCAAGCTGACATCTTTTTGTTCTTAAACACTTTAAAGAGGTCTTGTGCAACAGATTTGCCTAGTGTAAAACATCATTTGATTTCTTGACTGCTGCTTTGGTGAGTGGATCCAAGCAAAATGAAGTCTTTGACAACTTCTATCCTTTCTCTATTTATCATTATGTTATTTACTGGTTTAGTTATGAGGATTTTTATCCATAGAATCCTTCAATATTTCAAGTTAAGGCTTAAATTTTTCCTTCAGTTCTTTCAGCATAAGAAATAATGAGTGTGTTCTTCGCTTTTGGTTTTCTGACTCCATGTCTTTGCACATTTCATTAAAATACTGGGCTTTGTCTTCTTTGGTTTCCTTTAAATTTTTCTTTTTAGCTTTTACTTCATCATTTCTTCAGTTGCTTTAGCTTCTCTATATTCAAGAGCAAATTTCAGAGTCTCTTCTGAAATCTATTCCTTTCTTTCTTTTCTCTTTAATGACCTTTTTGCTTTCTTCATGTTTGATATTTTTGATGTCATTCTCCCATTCCCCATTAGTCATTAGTGATGAGTACATCACATATGATCTTGAGATGGCCTCTAAATTCAGGTGGGATATATTTAAGGTCATATTTTGGCTCTTATGGACTTGTTTCAATTTACTTCAGTTTCACCCTGAGCTTGCATATGAGCAATTAATGGTCTGTTCCACAAATGACCCCTGTTTTATTTTGGCTGATGATATTGAGCTTCTCCATCATCTCTACCCACAAATGTAATCAATTTGATTTCTGTATAGTCCATTGGATGAATTCCACTTGTATGGTGTTGTGCTGTGCTGTGGAGTCAGTTCCTTACTCATAGTAAACCTGTATAGGGTTCCCAAGGCTATAAATCTTTACAGGAACAGAAAGCCTCATCTTTCTCCCATGGAACAGCTTCGTTGGGAAGTCTTGAGGTTAGCAGCCTGACACGAAACCACTGCACTACCAGAGCTATTTTTCCACATGTATAGTCTAAGGAGCTCTGGTAGCGTAGTGGTTACGAATCGGGCTGCGAACCTTAAGGTCAGCAGTTCGAAACT
>NW_006414873.1:4894-5682 GCF_000296735.1 Chrysochloris asiatica | reverse complement strand
ATTAGGTCCAGTCATCTATTTTGCTTTCTACCACTTGTGTTTTAATTCTGTTTGATAGTATCTTTATGCCACATATCAGAGCCCCTAAGTTTGTCAATAGTTTTCAGTGATTACCTTTATATTCCTAGGCTTTACATTTAGGGCTTTAATTAACTTTGAGTTTGTTTTTGTATATGGTGTGAGATATGGGTATTGCTTCATTTTTTCTGCATCTCTTGGATGCCATAGATATTCACACTGGATTTCCGTATGCAGAGAGACTATATCTTCCCCCTTTAATCTGTTTTTACCCTTTGTCAAAGATCAGCTAACTATATGTGGATGGATTTATTCCAGAGTTCTCAATTATATTCCATTGATCTGCTTATCTATCATTGTACATGTACCAGGCTGTTTTGACCACTGTGGATATGTAGTAGATTCTGAGATCAGGGAGTAAGAGACCTCCAACTTTGTTCTTCTCTTAAGTAATGCTTTGCTTACCTAAGGTCTCTTTCCTTTCCATATAAAGTTAGTGATCAGTTTTTCTATCTCATTAAAGAATGACATTGGAATCTGGATTGAGATTGTATTGCATCTAAAGATTGCAAAAAACAAAAAAAAATACCAAACAAACAAAAAAACAGCAACAACAAAAACTAGACTGAATACAGCAGTCTATAATCACAAAAAAATGGAGAGGAGGGATAGAAGGGAAAAAAAAATTCTGTAGCCTAATATGAGTATGACTTTAATGTCCTCTCTTCAGCTTCTTGCTTTCAAAGCTGCCTGAGAGATTTCAAGATGCC
>NW_006414873.1:1430-3164 GCF_000296735.1 Chrysochloris asiatica | reverse complement strand
GCAGTCAGCCCTGATAACAATTATTCACAAGGGGTCTATCCCCATCTCCTTTCATTAGCCTCACCCAGACAGATTGGATACTACTCAGTGGAGATCCACCCTCTGGATCTAGGCTCCCTCTTGAAAACTTGTAAGCCAGTCACTTCTTGCCTTTGTAGCACCCCCCTCCCCCCCCATTGGGTAGCCAATGTCCAACTTGCCCATCCCTGTCTGCTCTGTGTATGGAGGGGGTGGGAATGATCCCCACTGTAAAGATATTTTCCCTCTTTTGAGCTACTGCATCCATAGGTGTTGGTCAATTTCAACTCTTGAATAATTTTAAGAGGTCTTGAGCAGCAGATTTTCCAAATACATCATACGACTTCTTAATTTCTGATTCCACGAGTGTTGATTATGTATTCAAGCAAAATGAAGTCTCTAATAATTTCAACTTTTTCTCCAACTGTGCAGTTCAAACCAATTTTTCAATATAGTGCTTATCCTATAGCCCTAAACACTTATAGAGAAATAAGAAATCTGAAAAAAGTACAAAATAGATTATCTATAATGTGGTTAACTGTAAAGAATCAAAAAGAACATATCAAGATCAGTCATAGGTAAAATGATAGTATCCATTGGTACAATTGTAAGAATCTTTGTTTTCTTAGAGTTGTAGTCTTTGATCTTCATCATTTAATATTTTAGAAGGTCCTCTTTGCTTGCAGCAAGCAAGTTGTATCATCTGCATATCACAGTTTGTTTATGAGTCTTTCTTCATTCCTGATACCACATTCTTCTTCATGTAATCCTGTTTCTCAGATTATTTGCTAAACCTACACACTGAATAAGAATGGTGAAAAGATACAACATTAGTCACCTCTTTCTAGATTTTAGGCCATTCTGTATCCCCTTATTCTGTTACAATAACTGCCTTTTAGTTTTAAGGTTCCTTATGAGTACAGCCACCACTACTTGCCTATCAGTTTGTTGTACAGTGGTGACTTGTAAAGTCCATGGGAATCAAGCCCTCAGGACCTTCATCTGCTGATGGGGCAAAACTCAAAATGAAGAGTAACAGCTGTAAACATCCATTAATAATTAGAACATGGAATGTAAAAGTATGAATCTAGGGCAATTGGAAATTGTCAAAAATGAAATGGAATACATAAACATCAATATCTTAGGCATTAGTGAGTGGAAATGGACTGGTATTGGCCATTTTGAATCTGAATACCAAGTGGTTTATTATGCCGGGAATGGCAAATTGAAGAGGAATGGTGTTGCATTAATCAAAAAAAACCCAAAAAACATATCAAGATCATGAGGTACAATGCTATCTGTGATAGGATATCCATGTGCCTACAGAGAAGATAAGTTAATACCACTATGATTCAAATTTATGCACCAACCACTAAAGTCAGTGAGGATGAAATAGAAGAATTCTACCAATTTCTTCAATCTGAAATTGAGCAAACATGCAACCAAGATATATTGATCGTTAGTGGTGATTGGAACACAAAGGTTGGAAACAAAGAGGAAGGGTCAGTAGTTGGGAAATACGGCCTTGGTAACAGAAATGATGCTGGAGATCACATTCTAATTTCTGAGAAAACAATGATTTGTTCATTTCAAATATCTTCTTTAGACAGCATAAGAGAATATTATACATATGGACCTCAACAGATGGAATACACAGAAATCAAATTGACTATATCTGCGGAAAAGCTCCATATCATCAGCCAAACAAGGCCAGGG
>NW_006414873.1:0-595 GCF_000296735.1 Chrysochloris asiatica | reverse complement strand
GAATGTGGAAATCATCAGACAATATCTCTGATATTCCATGTGAATAAAGTTTTACGAAAGGTAATACAGAAATGGCTGCAAGCACACAAGCCAGTTTCAGAAGAGCACATGGAACGGGGGATATCATTGCTGATGTCCAATGGATCTTGGTTGAAAGCAGAGAATACCAGAAAGGTATTTTGTGCTTTATTGATTATGCAAATGCATTCAGTTGTGTGGATCATGACAAACTGTGGACAACATTGGAAGTTTGAGTATTCCGGAACACTTAATTGTGCTCATGAGGAGCATGTACATGGACCAAGCGGCAGTTGTTCGAACAGAACATGGGAACATTGAATGGTTTAAAATTAAAAAAGATGTACGACAGGGTTGTGTTCTTTCACCACACTTATTCAACCTATATGCTCAGCAAATAATCTGAGAAGCTGGGATACATGAGGGAAAACATGGCATCAGGATTGGAGGAAGACTCATTAACAACCTGTGATATGTAGATCATATAACCTTGCTTGCTGAAAGTGAAGAAGGCTTAAAATAATTACTGATGAAGATCAAAGACCTTCTTTATGGATTGCATCTCAATGTAAAGAAA
>NW_006414872.1:2722-5188 GCF_000296735.1 Chrysochloris asiatica | reverse complement strand
AGTCTTGGAAAGGGGTTTGCTCTTAGGGGACCTGACCGCTTGCCTTGATGGCTCCTGGGCTCCTGTATTCTTGTAGTAATCCATCAGACTGCTGTTATTGTTTCAGATTTTTCCTGACGGTCTTTCTTTCATGGAGTATCATCTGTTCTTCTAGCTGCTCCAGGCTGGTCTACTCGTCCTTTCCAGTGAAAGTTTCCTACCTCAGTCGGTTCTGGATGGGGTTCTGGATTCTACCTATGGACTTGTGCAATATAAAGGCTCCACAGGAAGCCTCTTTAACTGGATAACTACTAGCCACCCTTTAAGGTATTCTAATCAGTTATAGGTTGAAGAGGGACTTACAAGCTTTCTGTAGTGATGATTCTGGCTATTCCTTTCTCCCCGCCTAAAGTGTCTGTTTTACAATGGTAGGCAAGGGAAACCAAGATTCAAAAGACAACCAAGAATCTTAACATTATCCTCCTCTCTTACCCCTTCAAACCATGCCTCATCCGGAGCCCTGTTGTTTCAAGGTTGTGCATGCATCAGCATTTGCCTCTGTCCCACTTAGACCATGCAAACCTGCCTAACTATTCTTCCATCAGCCTTGTTCTTCCATTCCGCTCCCCCTTCTTGTTTATTGCCCACCCCCTGTACCCAAGCTATCCTGTGTCTATCCCCTACCCTGTGCTCATGAGCTTTAAAAAAATAATAATATGTACAATACCATTTATTGTCAATTCTGTGTTGGTAATTAATACTCATGAAATGATTTTCTTTATGAATACTTTTATCCCTAATCAAACTATGACTTAAATTCAGTCTTGATTTGACAAAATCAGACTGTGAATAAATGCTTGAATTCTTTTCTTTTATCAAAGATTTTATTGTGAATTGAATGATATTTTACATGAGAGAACATCGGGTTTACAATCATCATATTTCGTTCCACTGCAATGATTACAATCCCCTTCATGAATCATTTTTCAACCGTATTTACTTCTATTTCCTCTTTTTTTTGTTTTGAATGTACACAAAAACACTCAGGAATATATAATCATTTAAACTACCAAAGGGCACATTCTGCAAGCCTGCCTCCTGGTCACCAGAATACAGCCTTTCTTTCTCCATGCTTCTAGAGTCCTCAGCTGCTCTCTCTCTCCATGTCCTCATTTCTGCCTCCATCTTTGGTACCACTGCTTCTCTGGATAGGGTCCCCATTCTGCTCCTGCTCATTTCCCTTGATGGTCCTAGGGGCCTCTGTTCCTGGAATGTAAGGTTAACTACTCCCCCCTTTATGTTACAAAACTTCTACCTTTACAGTTTTGATAATTAGTTGTCACAATTAGTCATGATAACAATTTTTCACTATTGAATCATAAGAATCTCATTCCCATCTCTCTTCATCAGACCCGTGTAGACAAGATAAAAGCTATTTAGTGTGGACTCTAATTTCCCCAGCACACTCTGAAATGAAATTCCTTTTTGAAAACTTGTAAGCCAGTCATTCTGTGCCTTTATTGCCCACTCCTCCCATTTTAGGTAGCTAATATGTGTCCCTATCAACCCCCCATTTTAGGTAGCCAAGATACCCATCCCTATCTACCCTCTGCACAGAGGGGATAGGATTGATCCTTGATGTGAATATTCCTTCCCTCTCATTTGGTATTTTGATCTACTACATCCATAAGTATAGGTCAAGTTCCTCAAATTTACACTTGTTTCCTCAATCAAATTTTTCTTTCTTTCATTCATTCATTCTTTCTTTCTTTCCTTCCTTCCTTTCTTCCTTCCTTTCTTTCTTTCTTTCTTTCCTTTCTTTCCTTTCTTTCTTTCATCTTCCTCTTGTTGAGTTCTGATCATCCAGCCATTGAAGGTAGGTCAAATGGGTACTGTCTGCAAGTTTGTATGTTCTTGTGCATCTCCCCTCACTTCATATTAGATGGATGCTTTACTCTCAGCTCTAGCCCTCTGTGGCTATGTTTGTGTCCATGGGCTCAGGAGTTCTTAGGTCTCACTGCACTTCAGACCAACCAGAACTTCCTCCTCTCTCTCTCATCACCAGGTTGACAGGAGTCTATGAAATGTGGTCAAATTCAGCCCATATGTTCATTGCTGCCTTTCCCCCACTTCCACTCATCAGTAGACCAATGTGGTCACCAGCAAGCTTACATTCCTGCTTGTGTGTTCCCTTTGATTTTCAGACTTGGAGGAGGATTTGTCCTGCACTCATGAGCTTTTAACACCCTAGACACTACTCACCAAAGTAGGATGTAGACCATTGTCTTTGTGACTGTGTTATACCAGTTGGCCATAGTGTCCCCTGAGACTATAGTTCTGAGCCCCCAGGTCCAGCAACTCATTACCTTAAGATGTTAGATAAAATCTAAGAATTTTTCATCATTTTTCCCAATGTCTTGTGGCACTGTAGGTTATTGTGCTGGACTGCAAAGTCGGTTTGAACCATAAAGTCGGTGGTTCAAGCTC
>NW_006414872.1:0-2368 GCF_000296735.1 Chrysochloris asiatica | reverse complement strand
TGAGGCTTTCTACTCCCGTAAAGATTTACGCCCTCGGAAACCCTGTACAGGGTCGCTATGGGTCGGACCCGACTCAATGGCACTTAACAACAACAACAATGGGTCTTTTCAGGTAGTTGCCAGGTACCTCTGTTCTAAATTCCTTGGTTTTGTTGTTATTGATAGTCACTGCTAAATGCCAAATTTATAAAATAAATCTGTAAATGACAGTGGTAGTGGTCTACTGTATTTATTTAAAATATTTTAAATTTAAGATATAAAAGATAAGTCTTAAGGCCTCAATAATTACTAGGATCTGTGAATGCATTCATATAGAGTATTTTTAATGTAGGTAAAATAGTATTTCTGTATTTAAAGTTACTTTAGAAATCACATTATTGCTTTGCTTGGAAATAATGTACCTTTTTTTTTTTTTAAAACTTTCTATTGTAAATTTATAGACAGGATCAACCACATACTTGGTTTCAAAGTAATTATGCTTAGAAAATAAATATGAGATTTAAAATCTCCTGAAAAATAATAAAGCAAATAGAGTGTTTTGGGTCACTTTTCAATTCAGAAAGCGTTCATCATCTTTCTACCCAATGCTGTTGTTGTTAATTACCACCACGTTGCTTCTGTTTCATAGTGATCCTGTATGGGGTTTCCCTGAAGAAACTGCTGAATTTGAACTGCTGACCTTGTGGTTTACAGTCTAGTACAAGGGTCCCCAACTCAAACATTTACACATGCAGTAAACAGACACCTAAAATTTCTGGTACTGATCCTCATTCAAGCCCAAATTTTGTTTTGAAACACTTCTATTACTTATTAATCTTTTTTTCATGAAAGTTTTGCTCAAATTCTGTTTCAGCTTCTCTTTAGTTGGTAGACAGAAATTTTTAGCTTAGCAATAAAAATAAGATGTTCAGGGTTAGAGAGCCAAGTCTTTAATTGTTCAAAGAAAAACAAACATTGAGAAAGTACAGGATAAATATTCTCATCTGGAGGTATTAACCATAGTACCAATTACAAAATGGATGTAAGAAGTTTAGAGTGTTTATCTAAAGATCCTTTGTTTCTTTATAGAATTTTCTCATTAGTTTTGATTATGTCCACCTCCATTGCATTATGGGTAGGTAAATTTCTACCTCCATGCTTCACCTATACTGTGCCTCCCTATAGAGAGAGCAGTGATTACTTCATTCTACATGTTTGTGTAGATTTCAGGATTGTTTACAATTCTAACGACCCAATTTGAGATCCACTGCAGTCAATGCTCCATTCAGTGTATGTGTTTTCAGATGGGCATTGAAATATTTTGTCTGTCCAGAGACTCACTATTTATAAGGAATCTCCCCTTCCTCTTTCTGTGTATTTTGTTTGTACTATCATCTGGGACCTTGGCTACGCCTGTACCTTTGCATACTGGACAAGGAATAACAGAAAAATGTCCCTTTTCCAAATCCTGTCCCAAAGGCCGAGTTACAGTGGTCTTGGAGGAAGCAAAATCTTTGGAATATATGTAACTAGAAAAAATATCTCCTGATATTATCTGCTTTAAAGAAGGTGTATTTTATTATTTGCAAAAAAGAGTTGGCAGTCACCTTATTCCCAGTGAGTCATCTGTGTCTCTGTCCACTATCTAAGGGGAAATTTGTGTTTGAAACAGAATCAGTCAGAACCTTACCATTAGATCCCAAATAGGGCAGTTAACCTTTACTGACCACACTAGATGTACTGGTCACTGTGTTGGATCTTTTACATGTTTTCTTTTTATTCAGTAGTGTCCCTGTTTTCACAGAAGTTACCTACAGCACAATTCAATAATTGATCCAGAACCATGAGTGAGAACATACAAGAACTGGGATTTATGATTCTCTAATTAATATCTTACATTGCCCACTTGCTACAAGGATTTTCTGGCTGTTGTATTTGCCATTTTGTTACTCCTGGGCACAGTTCACTTGCTAGGCTGGTGGCCTCTTAGTTCCCCAGAATTGATTATAGAAAATATTTGTCACAGAAAGAGAGGAACTCTTCTAACACCTCTAAACAAACAAAATTTTAATATCATTTGGTTTGAGATTTTTAGTAATCAAGATTATAAGACTCATGTTTGAACTTTGAAAAGTTCACGAAAATCTCGATTCCAGTTAAAAAAAAAATTATGATTTGAGTGAAGGTTTACAGAACAGATCATCAGTTTTACATTGAACAAACCATATACTTTGTTTCATTCCACAGTTGCCATCTCCTGCACATACCAACAATTAGCAGCATTTACCTCTGTTCCTCTAGATGTATATTGTCAACAGGTGTCTACCCTGTAGCACATGAATCATTTCTTCTTTTCCCCAGAACCATCATAGATTGTTTCTTTTATCAA
>NW_006414871.1:0-5239 GCF_000296735.1 Chrysochloris asiatica | reverse complement strand
TGCCTGAGTGGGTTTTTTTTGTTTGTGTGTTTTTTAAAAAGCTAAAGCAGATAGAGAGAAATACTGTTAACTGATGGTACATGGAGGGGAGTATAATCATTGTAATGAAACAAGGTATATGATTTGTTGAATGTAAAACTGATGATATGCCCTGTAAACTTTCACTCAATCCACAATAAAAAGCTTAAAAAAAAACAAAACAACAACTAAACAAACAAACAAAAAGCATTATCAATGTTTGTTCTGCCACAGGCAGCCTAGAAAACAACTGAGGGAAAGAGGATGATTTCCTTCTTGAATGTGACCATACTCGACCGTACTCTTCACCTCCTTCCTTCGTGACCATGACGTCCAAGAAAAACAGAGAATCCCATGATCCTGCCCCCAACATCTGGCAGAATCCAATGGTAGCCCAATCCAGTCAGCTGACATGTCACTTCTTATTTTGTTGTTGTTGTTAACTGTCATTGAGTTGGTTCTGACCCATAGTGACGCTGTGTAGGGTTTCTGAGGAGCAGCTGGTGAGCTTGAACTACCATCCTTGAAGTTCAAACCGACTTTACAGTTCAGTACATTAACCCACAATGCCACAGCAGGAGAACTCCAAGTCAAAGATTTCCTGGCCTCTGTCTCTGGGTTTCAGTTAGTTAGGATGGTCTTTCTTGTGGTTAACTCCAAATGTTCCAGCATTCATGTATTCCTTCAATCACTGATTCATTCCTTCATTATTCTTATTATAATTATTTGTTGTTGTTGAGTCTGTTCCAATTCATAGCGACCCTGTATAGGGTTTCTGAGGAGCAGCTGGTGGGTTTGAATTGCCTACCTTGAGGTTAGCAGTCTAGTGTTTAGCCTACAGTGTCACACCAGGACTCCATAATAATTATTGAGCACCTTTTATACCCAGTAGCATGCCAGCCTCTAGAACACAAAACTGATTAAGATAGATAGCTTGCTCCTCAAGAAGTGTGGACACTGGTGAGAATGAGGCACATCAACAGACAATCATAATAGTCCAAGGTGAGCGCCGTAACAGAGGTCAGCTCGGAACACTTTTGAAACCTCTGAGAGACAGCTGCTCTGTGTTAGGGGAAGGAGATTCCAGGAAGGTTTCTCAGAGGAGGTAAAAAATGAGCTGATAAAATGAATAGAGAAATACTGATGGAACATGGAGGGGATTATAACTGATGGTACATGGAGGGAATTATAATCATTGTAATGAAACAAAGTGTATGATTTGTTGAATGTAGAACTGATGATTTTCCCTGTAAACTTTCTCTCAATTCACATTAAAAACTTAAAAAAAAATTTTTTTTAAATGAGCTGAGTCTTAAGGGATAGCTGAGTGTTATGAATTGAATTATGACCCCCAAAAGATGTGCTGTAAATCCTCCATGTCTATGGTTATAATCTCATTTGGGAATAGGTTGTCTTTGTTATGTTAATGATACAGGATTAAAGCAGAGTATGTCTTGAGTCAAACTCTTTTTAGATATAAAAGAGATTAAACAAGCAAGCCAGCAGAGGAGACATGCAGATCTCCAAGGAATCAGGAAGCGGAAGCTAGAAACAATGACCTTCCATCCGAGCTGGCAGAGAGAAAAAGCTTTCTCCTAGAGCCAGTACCCTGAATTCAAATTTCTGGTCTCCTAAACTATGAGAAAATAAATTTCTGTTAATTAAAGTCATCCACTTGTGTTATTTCTGTTATAACAGCCCTAGAAAGCTAACACATAACGTGTGATGGTTAATGTTATATATCAACTTGTTTAGGCTATGAGGCTCAGTATTATGTAATTACCCTTCATTTTGTGATCTGATATAAGAGGAGTTTTCTTGGGGTGTGGCCTGCTTCCAGTCTATATGGATGTTCTGGCAAAAGTTGCCCTCTCTTTCTCTCAATCCTGCATTCAATTTCTCATCCTTTGACCTCCTGTTCTTATAATGTAAGCCAACAGCCTGCTGTCTGATCTGTAAATTTTGGCTTCATCAACCCCGGCAACCATGTGAGTCAGGTGAAGCCTCTAGTCTGGTGTCTGATCCACACATTTAGGACTTGTTAGCCTCTACAACTGACAGAGTAATTTCCTTGAAATTACTGGGTTATGAACACCCAACTTGCAGACAACTATTTGCCCTTTAAACCAGGACTGTCATGATCAATGAAACAAAACATAACAAGAATAGATCTGAAGTTTCACAATTTGGCAGGTTCAGCACAGTACTCAGAACAGAAAGAATTGTGGGTTGAAGTCCTGGAATGGGAGACTCTGAAGAGGCATAATAAACCAGTTCAGGAGCTTGCTGTATGAGACTTGGTTATATGTAGGACTGAAGAAGAGCACCACACTTTCTAAGCAGTTTGGTAGGGTGCCATCTTTGAGCATGTGCCGCCATCTTGGAGTGAAGCAGTGTCACTTGGGACTTTGCTCAGAATCCAAGGGCAAAAGATTTGATTATTATGCAGTAGGAGGCTGACATTCTTATGTGAGGGAAAGATTAAGTTTCTAGCAAGTTTCCATCTATAATTTTTCCAGTTCAGATTGTCTTTCATTATAACTTTAGAAATTCAAATCTGTTCTGGCGGCACTTGCTCAGTCATAAATGAACCGGAAAGAACCAGTTCAAAACCTTGATAAATTCCTGAAGACACAAAGTGGATGGCACTCGTAACCCAGGCATTGCCTGTAAATATGTATATATACATATATATATATATTGCCCATCAAGTCGGTTCCAACTCATAGTGACCCTGTATAAAGTTTCTGAGGAGAAGCTGGTGGGCTTAAACTGCTGACCTTTCAGATAACAGTCAAGTGCTTACCCTACAGTGCCACACAGGGACTCCATCTACATATATATTGTTGTTGTTGTTAGGTGTCATCGAGTCAGTACCGACTCATAGCAACCCTATGCACAACAGAACAAAACACTGCCTCATCTTGGGTCAACCTCACTATTACTGCCACACTTAAGCCCACTGATGCTGCCACTTTGCTAATCCATCTCACTGGGATTCTTCCTCTTTTTCTCTGACCCTCCACCTTACCAAACATGATATCCTTCTCCAGTGATTGGTCCCTCCTAACAATATGTCTGAAGTATGAGAGATGATGTTTGGCCATCCTGGCCTCTAAGAGCACTCTCATTCTTCCTTTGGCAGCCCATGGCACTTTCAATATTCTCCTCCAACACCATAATTCAAACGCATCAATTCTTCTACGGTCTTCCTGGTTCACTGTCCAGCTTTTGCATGCATAAGAGGTTATTGAAAATACCATGGCTTGGGTCAGGTGCACCTTAGTCCTCAAGCTGATATCTTTGCTCTTCAACAGTTTAAAAAGGTCCTGTGCAGCAGATTTGCCTAATGCAATATGTTGTTTGATTTCTTGACTGCTGCTTCCATGAGTGTTGATAGTTGATCCAAGAAGAATGAAGTCCTTGACAACTTCAATCTTTCCTACACACACACACACAGAGACACACATGCATATATTTATAGGGCAATGATGCCATAGGCATCATTCACTGTAAGAGGTCTCAACATCCAAGCTGTAATCACAGGAATGGGCTGTAACTTCAGCTTGGTAATTACCTGAGTGCAACAACAGGATGTCATCATCATACGATAATCACACACACACTTCACTGTTTTTGCTCCTCTATAAGACCCAGCGTAAGGCACTGAGCAAGCAGATCTGAGCAACAGTTATTTGGTGGCTACTGTTCCTCAGTCTTTATCGCATGAAGAGGATGACAGGTTGGTTATTGTTGGGCTAGCTGTCTCAGGATGTTGACATCCTGTTGTTGTACTCAGGTAATTACCAAGCCAAAGCTACAGCCCATGCCTGTGATTACAGCTTGGGTGTTAAGACCTTTTGTAGTAAATGATGCCCTATGGTCCTAAAAGCAGGTAGTCTTGTCAGGACCTAAGGGTTGTTGTAAGTTCCATGTTCAATTTAAAGTACAGGAAGGGCATCCTTGTCCTCACAGAGAGACTGGGAGAGGTGGCATCTGGCGAAGTGTCTACATACATCTACTGAAATTCAGGACTGTGGAGGGGAAGAACTAAATGACTTCCAGAAGTCTCCTTCTGTTAGAGGAGCCCATAGTTTCACATTCTGGCTCTCTATGTCCAGCATATCTCAAGGATCTTGGCTCAAGGTACTGCCATTGGACATTCATTTACCAGCTTTCACACCACAGGAAAGGCAGCCCATTAAATCCCACTTCCATACTCCAGTGCCAAAATTTTGGAGAATCCATACCAGCCCAGTTGTTAAGTCAATTTTAATTCATGGCAACTCCACCTACGTCAGAGCAGAACTATGCTCTATAGGATTTTCAATGGCTGAATTTTTTAAAGAAGATCATCAAACTTTTCTACTGAAATGCCTCTGGGTGTACTCAAACATGTAACCTTCCAATTAGCAGCTGCGTGCTAACTGTTTCCATCAGCTGGAGGCTCTAGGAAAATCCATAGATGCCTAGAGACATTGTTGTTGTTGTTGTTGTTGAGTGCCATGGAATCAGTTCTGATTCATAGTGACCTTGCATAGGGTGTCTGAGAAGCAGCTGGTGGGTTTGAACCACCAACCTTGTGGTTAGCAGTCCAGCACTTATCTTACAGCACAACACCAGGACTCCAGAGACATGAGTAGCTATGCAAATCGATAAATAACAATGTTGTTGTTGTTGTGCCATTGAGTCCGTCTGTTCCCACTCATAGGGACCCTGTAGAGGGTTTCTGGGACTGACAGGTGAGCTTGAATTGTCAACCTTGCAATTCAAACTAACTTTGCAGTCCAGCACATTATCCCACAGTACCACACCAGGACTCTGAAGTAGCAACAGCTATGCAACAACAAAAGAACAAACAGGTTCATATTGGAAGAAGTGCAGCCAGAGTGCTCCTTGAAGGCCAGGATGGCCAAACTTCGTCTCTTATACTTCAGACATATTGTCAGGAGGGACCAGTCACTGGAGAAGGATATCATGCTTGGTAAGGTAGAAGGAGTCAGAGAAAAAGAGGAAGACCCCCAGTGAGATGGATTGGCCAAGTGGCAGCATTGATGGACACAAGTGTGGCAACAACAGTGAGGCTGGCCCAGGATCACGCAGTGTTTCTTTCTGCTGTGCATAGGGTTGCTATGAGTCAGTACCAACTCGATGGCACCTAACAACAACAACAACACAATAACAAAAAAAGACCACTCACCAAGCAGGGAAAGGATCAGAG